>NW_020650970.1:142090-151664 GCF_003573695.1 Papaver somniferum | reverse complement strand
TCTTATTCCACATGCCTAATCTTCAACATTACTCGAAATCTTCATCACTTCCAAGTACTCCAATGATCTCAAAGGTTGTAAGTTCAGCATCATCGTCGTTGAAAATCCGTATCTATAACAACAAGAAAACAATAGTTCTCAATCATTGTTATATAGTGTCATAGTATCATTACAAAGCATCAAAGTTCAATTATATCACAACTTCAACAGCAATACTATGGTGATATGTATCACCCCCCCTTATTCAATACACCATCTCACATGGAAACCACTCCCCCTTACATAATGATCCGAAAACAATATGTATTTGTAGTGTGAACTACATATTAATTCTCCCCCTATTTGTCAATAAAATTGGCAAAGGTACAAGAACGGGATCCTAATGAAATTTCCGAAAGAGACATTTCATTACCAAAAGAAAGAACACACATCATCTTATTTAGATGCAATCATAAATCCGAATCTAAATGCATTCATCAAGGAGTTTAAAGATACAAGATAACCCCTATAATATTCCACAGCCCCACTCTCCACAAAGATTTGACAATTAAGCGCAAGTTCAAAAAGAACTCTCCCTCATAAAATGTCATTCCCAAGGGAACAACAAGAGCGACCTTAATTTCGAAAGAGAAAAGAAGGATTTCTTTGGACATAACAAATCACATACAAGTATGAATTTGAATCCAAAATATTAAATTAACCACAAGAAGTTCATGATTAATTAAACCAAAAATTCTCAACACAAGTAAACTTATGGAGACTTAAGAGCGCTGAATTAGGTTAATCACAAGTAACGCATGCGAGTTCGACCGAGCAATGCTCTAAAATAAGGTGAACATGAAACGATTGATAAACCAGACTTATTTTCCCGAAGAACAGCCTAGTATTATCAATCACCTCACAATAATCCTAATCGACGCAACAAAAAAAGATATTGTGGAATCACAAATGATGAGACGAAGTGTTTGTGATTTATTTCATATCTTGCCTATAGGAGATATCAATCTCAATCCAATTATTACAATTGTACTCGGACGATAGAAACAGCAAGACCAGATCACACAACTACGAGAAAGTAGTATCGGTCTGGCTTCACAATCCCAATGAAGTCTTTAAGTCGTTAACCTGGTTTAGAAGAAGAAACCAAAGGTTAAAGGAGATTCGACTCTAGCTTAGCATAACTAGTATCACACATAAGGTGTGTGGATTAGGTATCCCAGTTGCTAGAGCTCTCCCTTATATAGTCTTTCAAATCAGGGTTTGCGATCAATGTTAGCTTGGTAACAAAGCATTCAATATTCATCGTTAGATGAAAACCTGATTTCGATTCAAGCTAATATCTTGCAACCGTTAGATCGAAAATTAGATTTTTAAACACAAATGAAATGAGCGTTTCTAGGATTGTGTAACCGTAACCAAACTTGTACATTTGTTGGTTCAACAATAGTCAACCAAATGGTTAGCCATATGATCACTTTCATATCAACCATATTCTTCTTCACCATTACTAGTTCTAGTGACTCAAATGAACTAGTTAGAGAGTTGTTCAATTGCAAGGAAATCTTATGTAACTACACAAGACACAATCGAAGCAAAAACGATTTGATTCACTCGAATCGTTTCATGAACAATTTATCCACGATTTGCATTTGCATTCATTAATTTATATAAGAATAAGTTCACAAATCATCGTTTTTAGATATAACCTACTCAAGTTCGCGGACTGGGTTCGCGGACTTAAATTCCCGGACGGAGTTCACAAACTCCAGCAGAATTCTCGGGACAAGAAATTCCGCCAGTTTGCGGACTTGGCTCACGCCACCATGCCGGTTCTCTTGATCAACAAAGTTCGCAAACTTCGGTTAAAGGAATAAGGACTTATACATATATGTGTTTCCACAACAATGCTTATATCCTCCAATGGTTATATAATCAAAGTTCGCAAACTTCGGTTCTTAGAGGACGTTGATATTCTATAGTTGTTATTCACAAACTATTTTCGTCAAAGTAAGCAATTTCCAAAGTGATTGAAACTTGTATTCGTCACTAGGTAAATATGAGCTTGTTAAAGCGAAAGCTTACCAACACATATTTCGAGAAATAAATAGGAGAGATAAACTTGGCTCGAATTAGCAAATGTGTAATCAAAGTCTATATAGCAAAACAACTTTTGTCTCAAGATAGGAGATAAATAGACTTTTGAGTGATAGATAATTCAAGTCTCCACATACCTTTTAGTCGATGAAGATCCACCGGTTCCTTGGGTAGTCCTTCGTCTTGTATGATGATTGCCATGGAGTTGTTGAGCTCAACTACACTTTCTATACTAGTCCGAGACCTTAGCTATAGTGGACTAGAAATAAAGACTTATAGTTTTGATCACAAACATTGATAAACATGTTTGAGATAACAACGCATGCGAGTTCGACCGAGCAATGCTCTAGCAGAACTAGTTCCTGTTCACCTTGATTTTATCAAAACACATAACAAAACTTGTAGGTTTATCTGTGGGAGACATACTTATCTATTATCATAGACTTTTCAGTGTGACACAGATTTGTTTATTTAAGTCTTCGACTTTGGGTCGTAGCAACTCTTGGTTGTGGGTAAGATCAGCTAAGGGAATCAAGTGCGTAGCATCCTGTTGGGATCAGAGACCTAAGGAGCAAAACTGTACCTTGAATCAGTGTGAGATTGATTGGGGTTCAACTACAGTCCAGTTCCAAGTTAGTTTGTAGTAGGCTAGTGTCTGTAGCGGCTTAATACAATGTGGTGTTCAATCTGGACTAGGTCCCGGGGTTTTTCTGCATTTGCGGTTTCCTCGTTAACAAAACTTTTGGTGTTTGTGTTATTTCTTTACAGCATTATATTTTGTTATATAATTGAAATATCACAGGTTGTGCGTTGTATCGATCAATTGTGAAATCCAACCTTTGGTTGTTGATTGGAAATTGATTGATCCTTGGATATTGGTCTTTGGTACCATCCAAGTTTATATCTCTTGTATTTAATAAAGACTTGCATATTTCTATTTGCTTGAGTATAGATTAAATCAAGAGATCGAGATAATAACTCCTTGATATACTTTTTATTAAGATTAAGTCTGACTGTCTTGTTGATTCTCTTAAAAGTATACTAGAGTTAGTCCATACAAATTTCTAATCGAAATATTGGGTGAGGTTGCTAGACTCCCACATTTTCACATTTCATCAGAGGTAGGTTCACAAACTTTATATTTTACAAAGACACAGATAGATAATTTGTTCCTAGTGGAGCTAGCACAATTGAGAATGAGCTCATCCTTGAGATCAAGCGATCTAGTCGTCAAGGGATCGAATTTCTACTAGTAAGAAACTCTAATTTGATAAACACAGCTTACAGAACGAAAGTTTTTACTTCCCAAATGAGTAAATAAACTAACGCCACAAAGGTATTTCAATATTTATTGAATAAAAAGCGATAAGGTCAGGTCGAAGTCAAAATAAACCACCATGATTTTTTCTTTGGTTTCTAGGTTTCATATTTCATTTAATATTCTATTTTTGTCCGAATTCCCTGTTCAATATTTTCTATTATTTTATCAAGATTTTTGTCTTAATTTTATGTTTTTTTCTTTATGTATCTTTTTTCTACTTCTCTAATCTCTTTGATTTCTTGATGGAAAATCAATTTCTTGAATTGCTTGTTTTCCAGGATCGGTTTTGCAGAAATGCCCTATCATATCAGTTGGCATTTTTCAAGTTTGTATCATCATAACTGTCATATTTACATTTGGCTAAAGCACTAGTGCCTCAGTTTCTAGTTCTCTTTATTACTCGCATCATGAATTTCAACACTTATCTTCATCGGGTGTCTCATGATATATAGTACTTCGCTATATAGAAATGGGTACTTTACTTTCAATGCTATTTTCATTGGTATCAAAGATTGGAAATCCATCTTGGCTGGTAAACTTTATGCTCATAGTATTATAACACGGCAAGAGACAGAAGAGTCTATTAAGTTTATTTGGCATCATCTTCGAAGAAATAATCAGTGGTATGTTCAAGTCAAAACCCTTGACCCTAACATCTTTTCAATCAAATTTAGTAATGTCGATGATAAAAATGCAACTCTATATGGTGGTTCCTCGAATTTCGATGGATATTTAATAGATTTGAGATACTGTATTCTTAATATGGATTAGTAATGTTGCTCCTACTCCGGTCACCGTCATACATCAAGTCAGTTTTTGTATTACTCAACGTCATTTAGGTAATGCATTTGTTACTACTAATAAATATGGTAGAGCTAGATCTATTGTGAATGATACTTGGAAATCTCCTTGTTTGAATGTTTTGAAAATTAATGTTGATGCCTCTTTCAGTCCTTATTCATTACTAGATTGTATCAGTATTATAAAAAGAAATAATACAAGACCATATGTGGTGGGAAAGGAACAATTATAAGAGTTATTAATATTCATCACTTAGAAGCTTGGGACTTTTTAGGTGCTACAAATATGGCGACTCTCATGGTTGGTCACTTGGTGTGATGTAATTTTTTAAACTAATAATCTTAGTATCATCTCTTACCTTCCTTGGAAAAGTGTGCCACTTCCTCGGAAATGTGTAAACAAGCGTAATATTAACTTAGTTTGGATTGTGTACTTGTGTATAGGGGTTGTAATAAAGCAAAAGATGTTTTAGCCAAGGCTGCTCGTAAATCATCATGGGAATTGCGAAATAATCTTTCTCAGTAAAAACATGTGTATAAGAATAATCATGTCATAGATAATTGTAGATGTCACTATAATCATTGTTATGAAATGGTATGAGGTTTGTCTCCATGATAGCTAAGGCTATCAAACGGACGTCGTTCAACGGGGACCCCGATCCGGCGGTCGGGAAGCTCCAGATGGTGTTTTTCATTGGACGTCTAGGGTATTGTTAGGCGGGTCGATGTAGGTGGACATAATATTGGGTGGGTGTATTTTTTCCGTGTCATACAAACGCTTATGTCTTCCAAAACCTTGGCTTTTCTTCTCTGACGCAGATGCCCAAGGTTTCTTACTTCTCTGTTTTCCTTTTTGTGCTTCTTTTCTATGTGTGATGTAGGTTGTTATAATAGATTCATATTTATACGTCGTAGTTGAATCAGAAAGACGATTGAGAATGATACAAGAAGAAGGTAAACATACAGATTCACAGAAACCCTAGAATTTTACCTTGATGATCTCTAATTAATTTTAAAGATCAATTTGGTGAATCGAAAATTACAAGTCTTGGACCGAAGATACTAGAGTTTTCATATATCGCTAATTTCTTTAGCCTCCAAATAATATCTATTTTGATAATCAGCGTAATATCTATTTCTTTAGCCTCCAAATAATATGCACTTTGGTAAGCATAAATCTCTTTGGATAACTGTTTGTCAACATTAATCAGCCAGTAAAAAATTGTTAATTGTATAGTTACCATCTCTTTGCATACAACATGACTCATCCGTAGTAGGTTTTCCATGAAACAAACAGGCCTAGGGGGATAATATTATTAGTTGTCAAAAGATCATAGGATTTAACAAATTTCATTGCTTGGGAAATAATTGTGTGTATAATTTTCAACTGTGAGTGAGTGGTTTGGGAAAGAATATGTTGATAGGTATATCATGGCAAAGGATTATAGATTTTTTCTTTGCTTTGGTTTATTTTTGGTCCTTTCAGTAAAAATGAGAGAAAGTTATATGTATAGAAACTGATGCTGCTACTTTGGTGCTTGGCATTGCATGTCCATTGGAACGATGCCGTGCAATTTGTATTGATTCTTTCATTTGAAACTAACGTATTGCCATTGTAGGGTGACGAATCATACTGGGGTGTTATTTAAGAAACTTATATGGGGGTTTGAACTGTTTCTCCATGAGGGTGATATGATACCTGCTCTTGCCTCTGCGGAACCTAAATTGCACCCTGCAAAGGATAAACACCGGGATATTTTCAAGTATTATACCGAGGTTAAGCCTTCTCCTGCAACTTAAATGGAAATAACTTGCTAGGAGTTTTCTTTTACTAATTTTGACGACCTGCAATCGACCCTCAACAACATTTAATTTACTTTGGAGGTCATATGTATTCATCAGGCAGAGCTTAAGAACTTTTTGAAGTTTCTTTACCGGGAAAACTTGGCTAGAGAAAAGTTTGAGTAGCCTTTTTAATTAACCGTTTAAGATGGAAAGTGTGTAATCCCACAGTTGCAGAAGTTTTGTAAGCAACAGATTTAAAAAGTATTGGGTTCGTAAAATGCACTAAAGGTTCTGGAGGTCTCAGAAATATGTTCAAACGAGGTATGAAAGCTTGTAGTTTCGAAATCAACACTCCAGTACAAAGACGAGCTAATTGATTACCTAACTTTGAAGAATTTGCAAAGTAGAACCAACACTTGATGGCACATATCACAAGGGCCTTGGTCAGTTTATTTCAGTTGGGATGTGGAGTTATGTGCGAAGGGTGTGAAGCATGCTCTAGCCAGAACCCTCAGAACCCCAAACTCAATCGGTTGTTTTCCTGACTAAATTCAGTTTCTTCTCTCTTAGCTCTCCGTTGTCCACGAACCCCAAACTTAAATCTGTTCTTATGTTTTGTTTTGTTTTGTTTTAATATTGTTTTAATTGTTCCATCTTATTCGCCGCAGGGGTTAATCCATTACGTTACAACCATCAGTGCTATTGGAGGAGCTGCTACCAATGGTTTCTTTTCTTTGGAACCCTTTCTAGCAATGATCATTCTCATTCGGTAATATCAAATTCAAACACTTTATCTAGATTTCATATTAGTTACTCTCGATTAAACACTTGATTTTTTTTTTAAGTTGTCGCTACTTACGAGTCTTCTCTTCCTTCTGTATAATTGCATCTAATCAGGACTGCATCGCACTTAATGGTTTTTGTTCTTAATAAAATATCAAGTCAGAAAGTTGTAGTTCCATGTTTGAAGGTTGATGTACCCTAAAAAATTCATGCTACAGTGTTGCTCATTGAGATATATATTTCGAAAAATCTGATTAAAGTTGCCTTACCCCAATATTGTTTCTTGAATTTTTCTAGATTCTACTGTCCCGTTAATATTTATTCATTTCCTTAGGACGTTAGAATGATAACACTTCTTTGATTTTTCCTCCATGGTTAGATTAAGGAGTTTTTTGGGTTGTCGGTTGTCTACTAGAATATACTTAGAAGTCAAGTGTACGACTAAGAGTAATGGTTGTTTGCTAATTTTTGAAGGTGAACAAAATCTATGATAGTTTTGCTGTTACTTACAACAATTTACTATATCAAAGGGCTATATCAATACATATGGTTGTTTGCTATATCAAAGGGCTTTTAGGGGATAGTAAATACATAGAAGTAGAAGAGAAGATGACAATGTTTTTATACACAATTGGGCACAACTGTAGGAATCTTATAATTTTACATCACTTTCAACATTCCGGTAAAAGAGTTAGTAAGTATTTTCATGAAGTGTTGACAGCTATGAAGATTTGGTCTGCTGAAGTTTTAGTTCCTCCACCTAATGTATTTGACAAGCCAGCTATAACTAAAAAGCATAAACGTCTCAGAGAATGTGCTTTCAAAGGTGTCGTTGGTGCATTGGATGGCACTCTAATTAGTGCGAGCATTCCATTCAAGAAGCAAACACGGTATAGATGAAGGGGAAGAGGAGAATGTTCCCAAAACATGCTGGATTACTTAAGTGTATGACTATCAAGAACTCATAGTCACATCATGAATTATCTCTACTTAGGCTAACCCCTATGGGCTATGAGCTAGATTGGAGTGCTAGATTGGCCAAAAAGTGTTGCAAATCAAAAAATAAGTGTTGTGGAAAAAAGTTAACAGTGATAGTTGATAGTTCTCTCTCCTACAGGTGCTCGCAGTCCAACTATCAGCGAGATTGAAACACTGAACCGTTCGGCGCTCAAAAAGTGGTCTAAACGCTGAACCGTTCATCACTGGGAGAAAATTTTCTGATCTAACGGCTGAGATTTAAAACGCCGAACGGTTCGGCGTCATATGGTGGTCTCGATGCTAATCTAGCTGCTAGATTAGCCATCCCATAGGACTTAGGAGGTTGCCCATTCTGACGTGGATGGCCAATCTAGCAGCTAGATATCTAGCCCATAGGACTAAGCCTTAAAAGATGATTAATCATCCATGAATGAAGCTGAGTAAACTGAAAGTGAATATGCTTGAATGAACCCAAATCTAAATATTCTCTAGACAAACGTCAAAGGAAAAATGACTGCATAGTTATAAATAGTTAGCCAATGTAACCCAAGATTTGTATTGTTATATTTTCCTTCACATATGAAAGCGTCATAGAAACTTACGCACAGCTGCAACTTGACAGCACGGTCTCTAATACCATTTTCATTTTCTTGTCGATTATGAATTTTCAAGACTTTTCAGTGTGGGATTTCGAATACAGAAGATCCTCTCGTCAATCCAATTGCAGAATCCGGTTAGAAGATCTTCAAGGACTTCACAATTAGAATAGAATTGCTCATTCCAGCAACCATTGGTAAAATTAACTCTATAAAGGTGAAGGCGCTCGAGTCTTGGAAAAGAGAGATATCTTTAGGAAAGCATATGTTAGGGGTTATTCCTAATGTCAACAACATGAATGATGCACAACTACAAAGACACCATGGAATAGAGAAGGGTTTTTCTTGATCTAAGAATAGACAATTACTATATGTTTGACATAATTGATCAGTTGCGCTCATGTGCACAATTTTGGCTTAAAATCTTAGTTGGCTGAAGTCTACTGGAAAAGGGGATACGAGTTTAGCCAAGGATGGGTAATCGTTGATGGACTGCAGCAATGGCGCACTGAATTTGGAATCACACCAAAGAAAATATGTGATGAATAAGGTAGCTGGAGATTTGATGCGAAATAAGACATGTTAGAATGCAAATCTACTATGATTCAAAAGACATTGAAAACAATTTATTACACTGAAGGACCCAATAAAGGACAACCACATATGTTGGATTTATATTGCATCATAATGCAGAAACATTAAAACGAAAAGGAAATGAAATTCCATTAGTGAACATATATCTGCAACCTATAAAAGTTGCATTTGGATATAAATTGCAGAAACAAACATAATTGAAACTCACAATAAAAATCAAATAACAGTTTGGTGAATGAGGGGATGTCAGGTACATACCTTACAAACGATGTAACACTGAATGAATGATGTTATCTAGGAACATGATGTTTTTAGAGGGGACAGTAGAAAGATCTTTGGATAAGCACTAAGACTAATTTCTAGTAATAAGGAGCGACGTAAGCTGGTGGTGGTGGAGATGGGTAGGAAGATTTAGGAGTATACTTTGGTGCTTCGTATTTGGGAGCGACGTAAGCTGGTGGTGGTGGAGACGCATAGACGTACTTAGGGGTGTATTTTGGTGCTTCGTACTTGGAAGCAACATAAGACGGTGGTGGTGGAAACGCATAGATGTACTTAGGGGTGTACTTTGGTGCTTCGTACTTGGGGGCGACGTAAGCCGGTGGTGGTGGAGATGCGCAGAC
>NW_020650970.1:102913-140578 GCF_003573695.1 Papaver somniferum | reverse complement strand
TTGGGGGCATCGTATTTCGGAGTATATTTTGGTGCTTCGTACTTGGGAGCGACGTAAGCCGGTGGTGGTGGAGATGTGTAAACGTATTTAGGAGTATACTTTGGTGCTTCGTACTTGGGAGCGACGTAAACCGGTGGTGGCGGAGTTGCATAGACGTATTTTGGAGCTTCGTATTTTGGAAGATATGCTTCTACAGTAAGATCTACAACTGGTTTCTTGTACGGAGTTTCCTTGTTGGGCGTGTAAGGCTCGTATTCAGCTAGTGCAACATGGATTAGAACGAATAAGGTTAAAGCATGAACCAGACATGCTGAGATCCTTGCCATGTTGATTGATAGGTGAAGGCAAAGAAGAAAGAAAGAATACCTAACAAGTTGTTGTTCGTAGAGATTATGATGAAGAGAGAGGCTTCTGAACCCAATTATATAGTGCAACACTTGATTACGTTTTCTTCTCTTAATAATGCACAATTAATTGAATAATATCCACTTGGGAGGCATGCTAGTCAGTTGTGTACCACTAACTCAGTGTATAACACCGAGTAAAAAAAATAACTCAAATGTATAACACAAGTCGAGGCACGCACGATCTTCGGGTGATCAACGATTGAAATTGAATATGGACGCATTCTTGTACGCGTTGGGATGTTTCTCAACTATAGATCGTGCAGACTCATAGTGTCTCTTAGTGGTCATGCATCTTCTGTTTTTGTTGTGTAATTTAACTTGCCAGAACAAACATCAAAATGTTTTAAACTTTATCAAGCCCAAGACATTAAAATTCGTAAAAAATTGGATTAAAAAAATCACAAAATTGATTGAAAAGACCAAAATCAACAATTCTTAGGTAAAAAAGATATGTAAAATTTGATATTGTTTAAATGGACGAGAATGTAAAAATAGCCAGGATGTAAACAGTTTCATCCTACCCATTTTCAAATACTTTTTATTATTTTTAATTTACATCGGGATGCATCCAGTTTCATCCTCGCTCTCTTTAAGTTTAAGGCAAGATGAATCTAGTTTCATTCTTGCTATTTTATTTGTGTCCATTTTACCCATACTAATTTTTACTCGTCCATTAGAACCATGTTTTAAAAATATTTGGACAAATGATCCATTTTCCGGAAAAAAATCCTTTTACTAAGAAAATTTGATACTTGTATATATGATCATCGAATAACCCTATTACATGATGCTTATAGAAATTGAAGTCTAAAAAAATTTTAAAGGTGAGAGATTGAAGTCTCTAGTTTCCTCACATGTGCTTTTGGGCCATTTAGTTCTTTATACTGGTGCGCTTGAGAGGCCCATGTGTTTTTTCCCATTTTCTTCATTGATTAAATCATCTTACGAAAGAATTACTTAACTACTTGACTGTGGGATGACATGGAGGTAAGTTATTGTCGTAGCATTGTTGAAGATGAGTCTGAATATTGTGCAGATCAGCTTCAATGTTTCCAAAGTGATATCTCTTCCATAGCTGCAGTTGAGTTCTGGTGAATTTTAATTTACTGGAGAACTGATAAGATGGGGATCCCAACATTGGCTTTCTATCCAGAAAGAATTTTATATGCAACAGTGTTTATGGGTGAAAACTATTCCTGCCGAATTTGGTAATTTGGGGTGTGTGGATGAGGAATGAATCTAAACCCTAAACAAATGCACTGCACGGGAATGCTTTGTGATTCGCGAAATCAATTTGTACAATTCTGTCCTAAACCAAGAAATGGTCGTTACAGACTTGCTTCGGTCACAAAGTGAAGGACATGGGGTTGTTCTTAGGGAGGGAAGCGAATAAGGTGTTGAGATTGTGAAGGTGTTGGCTATGTATGACTTGTATCAGAAAGATGAACCGGCTTGCAGAATGTAAGCTATCAGTTCCGGTGTTTGAATACGGTTGTATCAACACTTTCTTCTGTTTTCTTGTCTTGTCGAAATAAGGAGGAGAACTTATTTATACAAGTCATTGAGCCTTACTCACGTATCTCGTGGGAAGTGGAGAAAGTGGAGTGATGGAGTAGTGGAGTTGCGGGTGTTAGTGTTACACGATCAGTCTTGCCCACTTCTCCTATCATCACTAACCGTACATGACTTCCTGACATGTTCTTGTGATGGCGTGTTGTGCGCTGCACGCTGTAAACCGCCAGACCAATACCCCAGTATGTATCCCCAGTTTGTGACATGATTGATGCCTCGAGTGTGTGGATCGTGGGACCCACAGAAGGTAGCATGTAATGCTAGGTTAAATAACTAAGTTATTTGGAATTTGATACTTGTAAAATATCACGTGAATTCTATGCATGTAATGCATCGAATATATTCAGCATGTATGAAGCATCGATGGTTTAAAGCTTAATGGAGTAAGTCATGATTAAGCGTCTTAAAATAGATGCGTGTCTAGCCATCTTCAATTGATTGTTTGCGGCTGTACAGGTAAGTCCTGACTTGACCGATCACTTGGTGTGGTAGAGTGGCGGATGGTAATCACCACAACACCTCATTGACCAGTTAACTCCTGACCAGGGTTGTATAACCAAGCAGGTGAAGTTGAACGGACGAGATGATCTTTGAGACACTCATCTGCGACCGTTAGTGGAATTAGGGTTTATGAAGAGGTGCGCAAGCATCTCTCTTCAGCTTGGTCGAAACCAAGCTTGGGACGTAATTTTGGTCGGGTCGATCGTGCATGCGTGTAGACGGTATGCCGGCGTAGGCGCCCATACCTCATTGTCTCGTGAAAGTGTGATCTAAGCCACTCAATTTGTCCGACGAAGTTGAGTGGTTGAGATCAATTTGCGACAGAAATCCGGTCTTGGCCGAGACGACCAAGCTTGGTCGGTCTTGGCCGATTAGTCTTGTATACAGACGGCGGGGTGGTGTACACGTCCATACCTTAATACCCCATAGAAACGTGATCTGAGCCATTCAATTTGTCCGACAAAGTTGAGTGGTCGAGATTAGTTTGCAATTGGGAGATGTGACCACGCCTAGTTTGGGCGTGCGAATCGAGACGACCACGCATGATATGCCTTGGCCGATCGGGTGCGGAGATATGTGGGACCACAGTGATTGTGTTGATACTCACTGGAGTTAGGGGTGTAAATTGGGCCGGGCCGGGCATCCCGACCTATTTATTAAATGGGACGGTATAGGGCGGGCCAGAACATCTCTTATCCATGAAATTAAAAGGGCCGGGCGGGCAGGGTTATTTATCTACAGTTAGTACCCATGACCTACCCAAGCATGTTTTGTAATTTGGGTTCGGGCGGGTAGGGCCGGGAGGGCCTTGAATATTACAAACAAATATATATATTATACATATATATTGTTAAAAATAAAAAGAAAGTAGTAATAATACACAAGTTTTACTTAAAATTAATAATCAAATACGAGAATTGAGATGGGAATAAGATAAACCAAACTTCCTATAGTTTTTCCTGAATTGAATCATCAGAAAAGGAAACTGCCTTAGATTTTGCTCAATATTTTCTCTATATGGTTAACAAAATTAGACTCCAATGGTATAAAAGTTAAAAAATACAGATGAAAACTATGAGGGTTGATTGTTTTAAGTACATGTACCAAGTATATTCTAGGATAAAACAAATGAGAACAGTCAATTAGGCTAGGTAAATGGATAATTCTAGCGGGCTAACATGACGGGTATCATTGACGGGATAATAGGGAGGGTATTGGGCCGGGCAAGAAAATTTGAATTGTGGCCTGTGCCCACCCTCTTATTTAAATGAGCTAGGTCGGGCCAGCCCGTAAAGGTCCACGATCACCCATGGGCTGTCATGGGACAGGGCGGACGGTACTGGGCCTCGGGCTGCCGGGCAAAATTTACACCCCTAACTGGACCTGCCTAATTAGGGTTTTGCCAGCCGTGCGTCATGCCTTGTTTGGGCGCACAAATTGGGACGACCATCCATGTTCGGCCTGACCGATCGGTCATGTATGTAGGCGGGCCCATGGTGTTTGTGTTGACATGCTCCGGGCCCTTTGAATCTACATCTACACCCTCCATCTATGCCTGCGAAAATTGATGGTTGAGACTGATTTGCGACACATGTAATGTGCTGCAAACCCTAATTTAGGATTTCTCGTCCACGCTTCTTGGGTTGTACGAATTGGAAAGCCATGCTACCCTTTTGGAGAGGCCGACCATGCGGGATCCGCATTGGTCCGGTGTTGAACATTCCAATACCTGCTTGAGGGTTATGGATTCGATCTAAGCCATCCAATCATGCTGGTGAAGTTGGATGGTCGTGATCGTTTCTGAGACTGATACGGACAGTCCAGATGCTCGATCGGGCTAGTATAACACTCCGGGAGTTATAGCCTGTACGGGTATTTCGTACATGCCTCCTTATTTAATGCTTGGAGATTCGTGTTTCTCTGCTGAGAGCAACACTCAGTCGTCATGCCGCACCAATAATGATAAGAGTGAAGCAGTACAGGAAATACAAGGCTGGTCATACATTAATAATGTTATAAATTCACAAGGTATATGGGACTTTTGCAACATGCTCCATTTTAGGTGAATTAGTAAAGTGGAGAAGTATTCATCACTTATCAGTGGCATTATCCTTTGCAGGATGTCAGCGCATAAATTTGGTTTTACAATTTTAGCCCTGAACTAAAATCCACCATCAACAAACAGGCAGGTGACAAATTTCTAGAAGCTGATCGCAATACGGCTTATTTTCATTTTGTAGCTAATTTTAATAAGCGAAGATCTCACATTGGTGCTATTCAAGATCCTTTGGGTATATGGTATGATAACAAAAATGATATTGAAGATATTTTTCGTAAGCACTTTATGGATATATCTAATACGTCTAACCCTCATCGTAGCCAGGATATTTTGCAGCTTTTCTGTAACGGACTGGTGAATTTTCCCTCCTAATGGGCTGGTTTTCAATCCATTAGCAAGGCCAAGCCCACCAGTACGTCACTCGACGTGTAATATGATACATAAACAACAAAAAAATTTATACAAAGAGAAAATAGTGAAGGACAGTAAAATAATGACTACATGCTTGTCCATGAAAAATCCAATAGAACTTGTCAAAGTGAGTCTAATATTTTCAAAATGTAAAATGAGCATTTAATAACGCCAGTACTCATAAGAAGGTCTAAAAAAATGAACAAAGATGTACAAGAAGAATTCCCTTTAAGTGGTAAACCATGAAAACAAAGTTTGTTGTCATCTATGAAGTTCCAAACAAATGACTTGTAGATACTGGAAATTAAAAACTTAGGCTAACACCCTTGATAACTTAGTAAATTCATGTCAAGGTAAAAGACATATTGTACATAAAATACAGTAAACTAAACTATAAGCAGCAAAATTAATCAAGTTCAAGAGTTTTAACAAAATTAGACAAGCACTTAATACCCAAGACCAAAACCATTGTATACGAAACAGACAAGTTTTTTTTTTTGTTACAGACCATATTGAGATCATGTCCAAAATCCCAATGATAACAGCAAAATATACAAAATGATATGGGATCAAGGCAAACAAACTAAACTCCCAGGTACCCCCTGATATACACATCAAAAAGTATGAGAATACCAACTTTCATAGCGCTAATGCTCCCGTAAGCTCTCCCGGCTTACTGCCACAACTTTTCTTCGTACTCTGAGGGGGGAAAACAAAACAAAGGGGGTGAGCGAAAGCCCAGTAGAGGGCGAAGTTGAGTGGTTGAGATCAATTTACGAAAGAAATCCGGTCTTGGCCGAGACGACCAAGCTTGGTCGGTCTTGGCCGATTAGTCTGGTATACAGACGGCGGGGTGGTGTACACGTCCATACCTTAATACCCCATAGAAACGTGATCTGAGCCATTCAATTTGTCCGACAAAGTTGAGTGGTCGAGATTAGTTTGCAATTGGGAGATGTGACCACGCCTAGTTTGGGCGTGCGAATCGAGACGACCACGCATGATATGCCTTGGCCGATCGGGTACGGAGATATGTGGGACCACAGTGATTGTGTTGATACTCACTGGAGCTAGGGGTGTAAATTGGGCCGGGCCGGGCATCCCGACCTATTTATTAAATGGGACGGTATAGGGCGGGCCGGAACATCTCTTATCCATGAAATTAAAAGGGACGGGCGGGCAGGGTTATTTATCTACAGTTAGTACCCATGACCTACCCAAGCCTGTTTTTTAATTTGGGCTCGGGCGGGTAGGGCCGGGAGGGCCTTGAATATTACAAACAAATATATATATTATACATATATATTGTTAAAAATAAAAAGAAAGTAGTAATAATACACAAGTTTTACTTAAAATTAATAATCAAATACGATAATTGAGATGGGAATAAGATAAACCAAACTTCCTATAGTTTTTCCTGAATTGAATCATCAGAAAAGGAAACTGCCTTAGATTTTGCTCAATATTTTCTCTATATGGTTAACAAAATTAGACTTCAATGGTATAAAAGTTAAGAAATACATATGAAAACTATGAGGGTTGATTGTTTTAAGTACATGTACCAAGTATATTCTAGGATAAAACAAATGAGAACAGTCAATTAGGCTAGGTAAATGATAACACTAGCGGGCTAACATGACGGGTAGCATTGACGGGATAATAGGGAGGGTATTGGGCCGGGCAAGAAAATTTGAATTGTGGCCTGTGCCCACCCTCTTATTTAAATGAGCTAGGTCGGGCCAGCCCGTAAAGGTCCACGATCACCCATGGGCTGTCATGGGACAGGGCGGACGGTATTGGGCCTCGGACTGCCGGGCAAAATTTACACCCCTAACTGGACCTGCCTAATTAGGGTTTTGCCAGCCGTGCGTCATGCCTTGTTTGGGCGCATAAATTGGGACGACCATCCATGTTCGGTCTTGACCGATCGATCATGTATGTAGGCGGGCCCACGGTGTTTGTGTTGACATGCTCCGGGCCCTAAAATCTCAACACTTGCACCCCCTAAGCCCAAAAGAAAAATCCATTTTGACTTTCTTTCTCCCATAATCGTTCACAGTAGGAGAGACTAGTACTCCAAAAACGCAACGCAACTCTCATACTCTCATTAGTTAGTCTAATACGTTTTTTTTTCTCCGTTACATCTTCTACTCTATTTTCAGTATCCTGGTGTCATGTAGTTGCTATAAATGTTGCTAGTCTTTCTCTGTTGCAGTAAAAAAAAAATTTGCACCCCCTCTCTCAAAATTCTGGCTCCGCCCCTGGCCACCATTTGCCAAGTTAAGTTATGTAAACAGGGATTTTACAAAGCAAAACTTGAACTAAAATTTGTGAGTTACTAAACATTGGGATAAATTTACTAGTTACTGGGTGGGGGAGGGTAAAATACAGAACCCATATGAAAAGTTTCAAACCTTTAAAAATGGTGAAGTTAAATCAATACCGCTGGTCACTGGATCATTTTTGCAAACAGGTGATGAGCAATTTCAAAATTATGAACAATTCAGAGGAAATCGAATGCATGAGTGCTTTGGAGATTTTAGTGAAGAAAATTTGTCTAGCTCTTGGTTGAGATAACATATCAAATCATCAAATCATTAATTTGCATGGATTGTAATAGTTATGAAAAATGTTGTGCAAGTTCGTTTCAACATCAACTGAAAACAGATGCTCCCAAGCATGGGTTAATTTACTAAACCAAGATTGAAATAGAGGGAGTGAAACAAAATGAAACAAAAGATGAAAACGGAAATGACATTTGAAACCAAGCTGTTCAACCCAGTAAATTTGCATTTGGGAATAAAATTAGGAAGAATGGATCTCTTGGCAACGACAAGCAAACATTTATCTGTGGACTTTGAAATCAAATACAGTAGCTATTAAAAGGAAGGTGGTACAACGAATTCACATCCACTAATTCCGAAATAAGGAGAAACGAAAATTTAATCCAAATCAGAAAATAAAAAGCACAAATTGAATACAGTGAAAACAATGAAGAAAACATGAAATAAACAATTGAGAGAGAACCCCCTACCTTTGCGTTTCAAAATCCTTAATCGTAAACGGAGAGCGAGTTCCAGTCAAATATTGGTTGTGCTAGAGCTCAAAGCCCAACAAAATTATTCGGGTCGTTACATTTTCCCTCCATCTATTTCTACAACTCAGAATGATTCTCTTATCCAGATATCGGATGCTCAAGAAATCAAGGATGCAGTTTTTCAGATCAGACCTTGGACATCTTCAGGAAATGATGGATTTCAAGCAGCTTTTTATCAGCAATGTTGGGATATTATTGGTAATGAGGTAATTTCTATGGTTAAACACTTTTTTATTCACAAACATATGCTCAAAGCCATAAATCATACCTATCAAGTGTTGATCCCAAAAATTCAATATCCCCAAACACCAGCAGATTATCGACCTATTAGTCTTTGTAATGTTAGGTAAAATAATTTCAAAAATTTTAGCTAACCGTTTGAAACCGCTTCTCTCTGATCTTATTTCACCTACTCAAACTGCATTTGTTTCTGGTAGACACATCCATGACAATATCATTATTGCCCATGAAATTTTGCATAGTATGAAGCTTAAAAATATTAATCAAGCTCTTGTAGGTTTGAAATTAGACATGTCGAAAGCTTTCGACAGGGTAGAATGGTCTTCTCTGCTTTTTATTTTTAGACAACTGGGTTTTCATGAGGACTGGATTACTATGATTGAGAAGTATATTTCTACAACCAATGTTTCGATTCTTACCAATGGTAGTCCTAGTTCCACTTTTTCTCTTACTCGTGGCCTTCGTCAGGGAGACCCTTTGTCTCCATATTTATTTTTGTTCATCATGGAAGCCTTTTCAAGACATTTACAGCATCATGTTGATTCAGTTCTTCTTAAGGGAATAAAATTTAACCGACATTGTCCAGATATCAATCACCTGTTTTTATGCAGATGATTGTTTATTGTTCTATCAAGCTACTTGTTCTCAAATGGTGCATCTCCAACATCTACTTCAGATTTTTGGTCAAGCTTCAGGGCAGTTTATCAATATGCACAAATCAACCATATCTTTTGGTAAGCATACTTCTAATAATCCCAAGTCTAATATTCCTGGTATACTTAACATGAAAGTTATGGGTCTTTGTGAAAAATATTTGGGAATACCTCTTTTATTTCATAGATCAAGACAAAAGAATTGTCAAGGCATTATTGATAACATGAACAACAGATTACAAGGTTGGCAGAGTAAAATCACTAATCAAGCAGGCAGAACAATTCAGGTAAATGTTGTTCTCAATACAAAGGCAAAGTACCAAATGCAAGTATTTAAGTTGCCAGACTCGACTATCCAACAAATGGAAAAGATTCAGAGAAGCTACTGGTGGAACAATTTCAGCAACAACCATTCACAACATTTTATTTCCTGGGATAAATTACATTTTCCTAAAAGACTTGGTGGTTTAGGTCTTAAAAACTTAACCAATTACAATTTAGCCTTTTTGGCGAAATTGGCTTGGCAGTTGCTGCACAATCAAGAGGCCTTATGGGCAGAAGTTCTTAAAGGTAACCATTTCCCTCATAATGATCTCAATTTTTTCCCTCCATCAACACACACTAACTCAAGTTGGATATGGCAGAGCACTTGTCTTGGCATTCAAATTATTATGCAGAATGCTAAATGGCAGGTTGGTAAAGGTAACGACATCAACATTTGGACAGCTAATTGGATTCCATCTTTGGAATCTTCAATTCAGAATTGGGATGATTTGAATACTCGTGATTATCAATGGGTTTCAGAACTCATCGATGCAGATTCTGGTCAGTGGAATATATTACTTCTTAGACAGCTATTCTCTCCAGCTCAGGTGAATTCCATCCTAACTATACATATTCAACTAGAAGAGGAAGATAAATTAGTATGGCCTTTTACTACAACTGGTATTTTTTACCACTGCTTCCACTTATTAAATGCTATGTGAAAAATATATGAATTCTGATATGTCAATGGGATTATCTCCTAGTTTTTGGTTAACCTTCTGGAAGATAAAAATGCCATACAAGTACCAGATTTTTATGTGGAAAGTTATCCATAATATTGTTCCTGTCAAAGTTAGGATTTTTAAACACATGAATGTTGTTGATCAACACTGTGTGCTTTGCAATCTGCATCAAGTTGAGGATTTGGATCACATGTTACTTCACTGTCCTTTCTCTCAAACAGTTTGGCAGACGTTTTTCCCTCACCACTTTTCTTCTTTTATGCAGCATTCTACAATCCTTTCTTGGATTCACAGCTGGCAAGACAAGGAAGCTGATATATCTATTCAGAAGATTCAAACATCTATTCACTTAGCAGCCTGCATTATGCATTTTATTTGGAAACATAGATGTAGAATTTTCTTTAATAATATAACACCCAATCACAACTATGTCATTCATCAAGTAAGATCCTATATTGCATATCATCATTTAGGCCATACATCTGATAATCATCAAATTTCTCTTAGAAATAATATCAATTTGACTCTTACTTGGAAACCACCTCCTTTACAATTTCTGAAGATTAACATTGATGCTTCTTTTAATTATAATTCCTTATTAGCTGGTATTGGAATTATAACTAGAACCTCTACAGGAGCATATGTTATGGGAAGGGGGACAGTAAGACGAGCCATAAATGTTCAACAAGCTGAAGCCTGGGCATTGTTGGAGTCTATGCAACTGGCTGCATCAAATGGGTGGACTCATGTTATTTTTGAAACGGATAACCTTAGTAACAGTACTGTTCTGCAACAACAATCTACTCTTTCTCATTGGCAAAGTATGCCTCTTCTTAAAAAATGTATGACTATATGTAATATTAATCCTGTTTGGTCATGTGTGTTTGTTCATAAATCTTGTAATAAAAATGAAGATGCTCTTGCTAAAACATCTAGAAAACTTAATGTATGTGGGGAATAGTGGTTTAAACCACCTGACTTGTTAATGCCCTTCATAAGATATGATGTAACAACTTTGCCTGTGTAAGAGAACTTTCTTCTTTGTTAAAAAAGATCATCTTACGAAATGTCAATAAAAAGACATGACAAAGCTGGGGAACCATAAGAATATCAAACCATAAGAAGAACCATTCGAATATGAAGTGTGGGCAGTTTAAAAGACTGAAAATGAATGCTCTCCACCACTATTTTCACTCTTTGTTCTACGCTAGTGACTTGTTTGTTTAATAAATTTCAAGAAAATATTTTAGTCCCACGAAATATTATTTAGCCAATCACATTCTTTGAAAATAATTACCTAAAATTATTAAATGTTATTAATTTAGGAAACATAACAAAACAAATATAAACAAATTCAACGTCACAAAAAAAAATCATTATAATAAAATTAAATACGCAATGTGCATCATGATATCATCATAAAATTGGATAAATCATATGAATTAAAAAAAATATCTAATGTCCAGTGTCCATTTACAGTTTTGTAATAAAATCTTCCTAATTACAACTCCAAACTACGGATAAAAGAAAATACTTACAATTACATTTTCAGTTGGGTATTAAAAAAATATATAAAATTTATATTGACGATTAAAAGAAAATACTTGATTTGTGGATGTCACACATGAATCTAGAAATCTTCTTTCGATGGTTTACAAAAGGGTTTGTTAATCTTGTACAAATAAAAATAATACAACATCAATAAGAGTAAAAATCAAACAAACAATAAAATTTGCAGAGAAGAAAAAAAAAATTGAATATGAAACATGCGGCTAAAAGGATTTTCAACCCCACAAATTAGGAAAGCAGTTTCGTCAACTTTATCAGGAAAAATAAAATTTAGGCTAGTTGCATTTTCTTGAGTAAGATATAATCCGATGAGTACAGCATTATTTCCAGATTTCTACACATGATCCAAAGATAAGTAAAGATACGTTAGGAAAAATGACTCAAAGATATCAAAATTAATGTGAAAATCAAGGTATAACAAAAAAAAAAATGAAACTTTAACAGATGCGCAAGATTTTCTAGACGTAAATATTTCTTGATTTTAATGTGCTATCAAAAAAATAGTATATTCCAAACCAAAAACTATCGATAGTTATGTAAATTTTGGTATATTAAATAATATCATTTCCAAAATATTGTCTTCTTTTTTTTGGAATTTCTTTCCTTGGTCTGTCTATATAAAGTGCTCGAGCCAACAGCGGGTCCCATCTTGTTTTTTCATTTTTTTAGGGTTAAGTTCTTTTTCGGTTTGTGTTGTTGTCTAATCTATTAGGTTTTTGTATTTGATAAACCTCGAAGGTGTAATCAGTGGATGCGGCAGTGGAAGCTCATGAGCATTGAAATGGTTATTCTAATAAAGTAAACTCATGCAAGGTATTGAATCCTGAAATCCTTTTTTTTGGTATTCTTGGTATTTGGATTCTTGATTTCGTTTTGCTTTTTACTTGATTTTATGTTGAAGAAGTTGATGATACCTCACGAGCTCTTGAAAGATTCATTTATTTGTGGAATCTTTGGCTATACGTCAAGAGCTCAGCACCTTTTTCCTGCAAATCTTTCATCAACTGGGTTTCTTCGGATACAACTTAACTACTCTTCGATTTATTAACCATGGAGTTTGGACGGATCTAGTTATTGTTTTAGGTGTAAATGAGTTTTATCGTCCCTATGTACGGATCAGGCCATTGGAAATCACAATTTTCTTATCATTTTGTGAAACTAGCCAAGCCATATATGGTATGGACATAAGATACAATTTTTCCCTATGGAGGGAACTGGTAACTATTGCAATTCGGTATTCTCTTGGTAGCCTTTTGTATATATGTTTTCATTATCGAGTTGTAGTTTACATGCATGGTGTATATTTAGGTCCTTTGTTATTTTTTTTCTTTTTAGCAGATTGAAAAAGTGGGGCTACAACAACCACACCCAATATTTTTCTTAGTAATCTGAATGGACAAAATCCAATATACTTTCTAGAGAATCAACTATACAGTCAGACTCAATCTAGATAAAAAGTATATCAAAGAGTTTATATCTCAATATCTCGATTTGATATATACTCAAGCAAATAGAAATCTGAGACTCTTTATCAAATACTAGAGAGATAACTTGGATGGTACCAAAGACCAATATCCAAGTGTCAATCAATTTAAATAAACAACCAAAAGGTCGGATATTCTAATTGATTGAACAACGCATAACCTGTGATATTTCAATTATATGAAAAATACAATGCGGAAAAGAAATAACACAGACACCATGATTTTGTTAACGAGGGATCCGCAAATGCAGAAAAACCAGGGACCTAGTCCAGATTGAACACACACTGTACCAAGATGCTACAGACACCATCCTACTCTAAATTAACTTCGCCTGGACTGTAGTTGAACCCCAATCAATCTCACACTGATCCAAGGTACAGTTATGCTCCTACGTCTCTGATCCCAGCAGGATACTACGTTCTTGATTCCCTTAGCTGATCTCACCCACAACTAAGAGTTGCTACGACCCAAAGTTGAAGACTTTAATAAACAAATCTGTATCGCACAGAAAAGTCTACGGTAATAGATAAATCCGTCTCCCACGAATATACCTACGAGTTTTGTTCCGTCTTTTGATAAATCAAGATGAACATGAACCAATTGATAAACCGGACTTATATTCCCAAAGAACAGCCTAGTATTATCAATCACTTCACAATAATCCTAATCGACGCAGCGAAAAAAGATATTGTTGAATCACAAACGACGAGACGAAGTGTTTGTGATTTCTTTTATATCTTGCCTATTGGAGATATCAATCTCAAGTCAATTATTACTATTACACTCGTACGATAGAAACAGCAAGATTAGATCACACAACTACAAGAAAGTAGTATCGGTCTGGCTTCACAATCCCAATGAAGTCTTTAAGTCGTTAACCTGGTTTAGAAGAAGAAACCAAAGGTTAAAGGAGAATCGACTCTAGCTTAGCACAACTAGTATCACACAGAAGGTGTGGATATTAGGTTTCCCAGTTGCTAGAGCTCTTCCTTATATAGTCTTTCAAATCAGGGTTTGCAATCAATGTTAGCTTGGTAACAAAGCATTCAATATTCACCGTTAGATGAAAACCTGATTTAGATTCAAGCTAATATCTTTCAACCGTTAGATCGAAAACTAGCTTGTTACACACAAATGAAATGCACATTTCTAGGCTTGTGTAACCGTACCCAAACTTGTACATTTGTTGGTTCAACAATAGTCAACCAAATGGTTATCCATATGATCACTTTCATATCAACCATATTCTTCTTCACCATAACTAGTTCAAGTGACTCAAATGAACTAGTTAGAGAGTTGTTCAATTGCAAGGAAATCTTATGTAACTACACAAGACACCATCGAAGAAAAAACGATTTGATTCACTCGAATCGGTTCATGAACTATATAGCCACGGTTTGCATTTGCATTCCTTAGTTTATATAAGAATAAGTTCACAAATCATCGTTTTTAGATATAACCTACTCAAGTTCGCGGACTTAAGTTCCCGGACGGAGTTCACAAACTCCAGCAGAAATTCTCGGGACAAGAACTTCCGCCTGTTCGTCGACTTGGCTCACGCCACCATGCCGGTTCTCTTGATCAACAAAGTTCGCAAACTTCGGTTCAAGGAATAAGGACTTATACATATATGTGTTTCCGCAACAATTCTTATATCCTCCAATGGTTATATAATCTAAACTCTCATTTCAATCATTGGAACATTCTTAGAGGACGTTGATATTCTATAGTTGTTATTCACAAACTATTTTTCATCAAAGTAAGAAATTTCCAAAGTGATTGAAACTTGTCATGACTTTCGTCACTAGGTAAAGATGAGCTTGGTTAAAGCGAAAGCTTAACAACACATATTTCGAGAAATAGATAGGCGAGATAAACTCGACTCGAAATAGCAAATGCGTATAATCTAAGTCTATATTGCAAAACGACTTTTGTCTCAAGATAGGAGATAAATAGACTTTTGAGTGATAGATAAGTTCAAGTCTCCACATACCTTTTAGTCGATGAAGATCCACTGGTTCCTTGGGTAGTCCTTCGTCTTGTATGATGATTGCCATGGAGTTCTTGAGCTCAACTACACTTTCTATCCTAGTCCGAGACCTTAGCTATAGTAGACTAGAAATCAATACTTATAGTTTTGATCACTAACATTGAAAAACATGCTTGATATAGCAACGCATGCGAGTTCGACCGAGCAATGCTCTAACAATCTCACCCTTTGTCAAATTTAGTGACAAAACTATCAATACATATGGAATACAAAAAAATAAATAAATTAACTTTTGTAGCTCCTATTCCATATACCTAATCTTCAACATTACTTGAAATCTTCGTCACTTCCAAGTACTCCAATGATCCCAAAGGTTGTAAGTTCAGCATCATCGTTGTTGAAAATCCATAGCTATAACAACGAGAAAACAAGAGTTCTCAATCATTGTTATACAGTGTCATAGTATCATTACACATCGTCAAAGTTCAATTGTATCACAACTTCAACAACAATACTATGGTGATATGTATCACTATTCCTTAGTCAATACTCCATCTCACATGGAAAACACCCCCCGTACATAATGATACGAAAACCATATGTATTTGTAGTGTGAACTACATAGTAATTCTCCCCCTTTTTGTCAATAAAATTGGCAAAGGTACAAGAACGGGATCCTAATGAAATTTCCGAAAGAGACATTTCATGACCAAAAGAAACCAAAAATATATCATCTTATTTAGATGCAATCATAAAGACGAATCTAAATGCATTCATCAAGGAGTTTGTAAAGATACAAGATAACCCCTATGATATTCCACAGCCGCACTCCCCATAAATATTTTTCAATTAAGCACAAGTTCAATTAAGAACTCTCCCCCATAAAATGTCATTCCCGAAAGAACAACAAAAGCGACCTTAATTTCGAAAGAAAAGAAGGATTTTTTTGGACATAACAAATCACGTACAAGTATGAATTTGAATCCAAAAATATGTAATTAAACTAACCATAAGAGAACCCATGATTAATTTAATCGACAAATGTTCAACATAAGTGAACTAATGGAGACTTAAAAACATATAATTAGATTAATCACAAGAGAACCCATAATTAATATAATCTAAATACACAACCAAACTAATCACAAAAGTAATCAATTTAATTGGCCATGCTCGACATAAGAAAACTTACGGAGCAACAACTAAATAACCAAACAAGATGATTAATTTAGTTGAATGTGCTCGACCTAAAGTACCTCACGGAACAACAACATAGCTAATAATAAAAATAACCAACTTGGTCGTTCAATGCTCAACATAAGACACTTTACGGAGCCTCACAGTAATACATGAAATATGGATCATGGAAGATCAATAATGCGGAATACACAAGGATTCATTCTATTTTCTATCACTATTCGCATAACGACATTCAATAGACATAATCCTTGCAAACAAAAGATTTTAACCTATATTCCATCAATAATTGACATAATAGGCTTAACTTTTGTATTTTTCAAAAGTCTATCATTATTTTATCAATACATGCATATCGACATACGAAAGACTTAACTTTTGACAAGGTATGGGACAATCATAGTTCACGAACGTAAACACACATATCCCATAACAAATTTGCAATATATAAAACCATAAAGATTAATACTGCAAAAATCATCTTCCAAACAAATTAGAGTTTAAACCAATAAAACTAAAAACAAGAAGATGAAAACGTTGGACATAGCTATGTGTAATCACAATAATGGCTATTCCAAACACTAGTTATTATTCTAACAAAATAAAAGATTTACTAGGCAAACATAAACTCCTATAGAGAACATGATCTGAAAAACACTAGATCCGGTCAGCAACCAGAGATTGAACATGGACGAGCTCATCAGTTGCTTTCTTCAATTCGTTTTTCAAAAACTCAAGATTCCTTGTTGCGATTCCGAGTTGTTCACATATGACTTCAAAATCTTGAAGAAGATTTCCTACCAGTTCTGATGATATCTGAACTGTTAGTTTGTTTTTCATGATCAATGGCATGGAGGCATGTTATGAAAACAAGATTATCATGAAACTCGATAGTCTTCCTTTCTTGACTTCATCATTTTCGTTTCCTCCATTCATTGTGCACACAAAAACCTTTGACCTTTCAGAACAGTGTAACACGGGATGACACCCAAGTATATAAATAAGTTCCATGGAAAAACCTAAGAGAACTTGTACACGTTCGTGTGGGCCAGAAGTTCATGCACTGGTGGTCACGGCCTTAAGATGTGACAAAAAGGAAGGAGAATGAAGTTCGAGTCTCAAAACTAATAGTTGAGAACCAACTATTTGGAGGAAGTACACGCAAACAGGAAATTTTCGCAAGAACAAAGGATCATGATTATCTACTAGAGAAAAACTGGAGCGAAGCTCAATATATTTTAAAGATCAACAACAAGAAAGGAAGAGAATACATACAACCTTGACAACACTTCTTGAGAACAATGAGCATCCTTCTTAAATTAAAAGAGGGATGTTGCAGTGAGCAGTCATGGTGTATTAAGATGAGAATTTTGCTAATCAATTTTGACTTCTTTTTTTTCTCCTTCAGAAGGATTTAGAGACAAATCACATGACATAGTTGAAGGATTTTTATTAAGAGATGGACTATGAGTATCTGAGTTAATCGCTTTCCATGTTTTTTTGATGCCCCGTTTGAGTCTGTTTATGCTTATCTTAAGTTCTGAGACTCGATTATTGATATGTAAGCAATCTGGAACTGAACTCTTGGATTTGCGGCCTTCTTCAGGGAGTGACAAGAAACTTGACCTTTTTTTCTTTCTCCTATGTATTTTCCTCTTTTCAGAGTTATTATAGAAGTAAGTTACTCTTCGGTCGTTCTTCCTGCTACCATTTTTTGTTTTAAAGGCACGATTAAGAAAAAACTTATCATAGTAGTTTTCTTGATTGTCGAAAGTGCCCTTTACTACAACAATGTGAGAGACAGGTTTGATGACTTCTTTAGACATCCATGCAAGCATGTTGTGAAGTTTTTCATTCCTTAACCGAAAACGACATCTTCGCTCAAAATGTCCTTTATTTCCACAGTAATAGCAGTTAAAGGAATTATTCTTAACCGTTCTCGTGTGAGTAGATTTGGAAGAAGTATACTTATTTTTAGCCACATTACAAGCTGCGGAAGTTTTTTCACATGAAGAATTATCAACAGCTTTAACAAAATTGATCTTACTAGTTTTTGGAGCGTCTATTCCTTTATAGCGCAGACCACGTGTATCACGATGTTCTTTACATGCTTCAAATCATAGAAGACAATTTTGTAGAGATAGAATTGAATCTTCTCAGACTCTCTTCCAGTGATTTCACTTTATCAAGAGCATCTGCAAGGTAAGTCTCCAAATATTTTTCTTTGGCAAGAAGACAGAGTTCTTTGTCATCGAAACATTTTTGTTGAGAGTCATATCTTGCTTCAGCTTCTGCAAGTCTTTCTTTCAACACAAGTAGATTTCGGAGAAGATTATCACATTCAGACCTTTTTGTTCATACATCTTCCTCACGATCTTTAACGATAGATTTTAGGAGATTATATCCTCCATCATATCCATTAAAGAGTTTTCTCAATTTTTCGTTTTCTTGACAAAGAGGAGTCATGTGCTTACTCAAGCAAGTTGTTGACTTCTTTTCTTTCAAAGCATGGTCAAACATCTTGATATATTGAGAGACTCACTCATCGATACTTTTTCCTTCTTCTGAATCACTGTCATCTGACAGTTCATCCAACTTCTCATCAAGATATTTTTCCCAGTCGAATGCAGATTCAGTCAAGCAACAGGAGATAAAGTTTTTTTTAGAAGTTTCAGGACTTTAAATCTCACCCGAGAGTCTCCGAACTAATGTTGCATTATCAAAGATAATATTCTTGTCCATAGAGTCAGATTGCCACAAACACAGACTTTTGAGGTATTAAACGTGTTTGGCTGCTCTGATACCAATTCAAAAAGTGGGGGTAAAACAACCAGACCCAATATTTCGCTTAGCAATCTGTATGGACAAACTCCAATATACTTTCTAGAGAATCAACTAAACAATCAGACTCAATCTAGATAAAAAGTATATCAAAGAGTTTATATCTCAATCTCTTGATTTGATATATACTCAAGCAAATAGAAATCTGCGAGTCTTTATCAAATACTAGAGAGATAACTTGGATGGTACCATAGACCAATATCCAAGTGTCAATCAATTTAAATCAATAACCAAAAGGTAGGATATTCTAATTGATTGAACAACGCACAACCTATGATATTTCAATTATATAACAAAATATAATGCGGAAAAGAAATAACACAGACACCATAATTTTGTTAACGAGGAAACCGCAAATGCATAAAAAACCTGGGACCTAGTCCAAATTGAACATACACTGTATTAAGCCGCTACAGACACTAGACTACTCCAAATTAACTTCGGTCTGGACTGTAGTTTAACTCCAATCAATCTCACACTGATCCAAGGTACAGTTACGCTCCTACGTCTCTTATCCCAGCAGGATACTACGTACTTGATTCCCTTAGATGATCCCACCCACAACTAAGAGTTGCTACGACCCAAAGTCGAAGACTTTAATAAACAAATCTGTATCACACAGAAAAGTCTACGGTAATAGATAAATCCGTCTCCCACGAATATACCTATGAGTTTTGTTCCGTCTTTTGATAAATCAAGGTGAAAAAGCGGGGGTCTAACAACACCACCCAATATTTCACTTAGCAATATGTATGGACAAATTCAAATATACTTTTAAGAGAATCAACAAGAATCAATCAATTAAAAGTATATCAACGAGTTTATATCTCTCTCTTGATTTGATTTACTCAAGCAGGGACTGCGAGTTCTAATCAAATACAAGGAATTACTCGGATGGTACCAAAGACCAATATCCGAGGATCAATCAATGGCAATCAACAACCAAAGGTTGGATTACTCCAATTGATGATCTGACGCACAACCTGTATTATTTCAATTATAAAGATAAAACAATATAATGTGGAAACTGAAATAACACAGACACCAGAAATTTTGTAAACGAGGAAACCGCAAATGCAGAAAAACTCTGGGACCTAGTCCAGATTGAGCACACAATGTATTAAGGTTTAACCCCAATCAATCTCACACTGATCCAACGTACAGTTATGCTCCTATGCCTCTGATCCCAGCAGGATGCTACGTACTTGATTCCCTTAGCTGATCTCACCCACAACTAAGAGTTGCTACGACCCAAATTCGAAGACTTTAATAAAAAAATATGTATCACAAAGAAAAGTCTACGATAATAGATAAATCCGTCTCCCACGAATATACCTACGAGACTTTAATAAACAAATCATGTTCACCTTGATTTATAAAGGTGAACTGGAACCAATCAATAATACCAGACTTATATTCCCGAAGAACAACTTAGTATTATCAATCACCTCACAATAATCTTAATCGACGCAGCGAAAATAGATATTGCCGAATCACAAACGATGAGACGAAGTTTGTTTATCATTACTTTTCTATCTTTCCTATCGGGGATATAAAATCTCAAGCCAATTATTTCAATTGTACTCGTACGATAGAAGATGCAAGATCAGATCACACAACTACAAGAAAAGTAGTATCGGTCTGGCTTCACAATCCCAATGAAGTCTTAAAGTCGTTAACCTGGTTTAGAAGAAGAAACCAAAGGTTAAAGGAGAATCGACTATAGCTTAGCACAACTAGTATCACACAGAATGTGTGGGGGATTAGGTTTCCCATTTTCTAGAGTTCTCCCTTATATACACTTTCAAATAAGGGTTTGCAATCAATGTTAGCTTAGTAAGAAAGCATTCAATATTCATCGTTAGATGAAAACCTGATTAGATTCAACCTAATATTTCTCAACCGTTAGATCGAAAACTTAGCTTGTCACATACAAATGAAATGTCCAATTTTGGGTTTATGAACCGTACCCAAACATAAACATTTGTTGGTTCAACAAGTCAACCAAATGGTTAGCCATATGATTAATCTCATATCAACCTTATTCTTCTTTACCATAACTAGTTCAAATGACTCAAATGAACTAGTTAGAGAGTTGTTCAATTGCAAGGAAATCTTATGTAACTATATAAGAGACAATTGAAGCAAAATCGGTTTGATTCACTCGAATCGGTTCATGAACTTTATATCCACGGTTTGCAAAAGAATTCCTTAGTTTATTTAAACATTAGTTCAAGAACAACCGATTTTAGATATAACCTGCTCAAGTTTGCGGACTGGGTTCGCGGACTTAAGCTCATGGAAGGAGTACACAAACCCAGCAGAAAATCCCGGGCCCAGAAGTTCGCGGACTTGGCTCACGCCACTTCCATTTCTCTTGATCAACAAAGTTCTCAAACTTTGGTTCAAGGAATAAGGACTTATACATATATGTGTTCCCACAACAATGCTTATATCCTACCAATGGTTATGTAATATAAACTCTCATTTCAATCATTGAAACAATCTCAGAGAACGTTATATAGCCGTTATTCACAGACCATTTTTCGTCAAAGAAATTTTCAAAGTGATTGAGACATAACATGACTTTCGTCACTTGGTAAAGATGAATTCGGCTAAAGCGAAAGCTTACCAACACACATTTCGAGAAATAGATAGGCGAGATAAACTCGACTCGAAATAGCAAATGTGTATAATGAAATTCTATATATCAAAACGAATTTTGTCTCAAGAGTAGGAGATAGAGTAAATAGACTTTTGAGTGACAGATAAGTTCAAGTCCACATAGCTTTTAGTCGATGAAGATCCACCAGTTCCTTGAGTATTCCTTCGTCTTGTATGATGATTTCCATGGATTCTTGAGCTCGACTACACTTTCTATCCTAATCCAAGACCTTAGCTCTAATAGGCTAGTAATCAAGACTTATAGTTTTGATCACTAATATTGACAAACATGCTTGAGATAGCAACGTATGCGAGTTCGACCGAGCAATGCTCTAACAATCTCCCCTTTTGTCAATTTTAGTGGAAAAATTATTAATACATATGGAATACAAAAATAAAATAGAATAACATTTGTAGTTCCTATTCCAGATGCCTAATGTTCAACATTACTCGAAATCTTCGTCACTTCTAAGTACTCCAATGATCCCAAAGGTTGTAGGTTCAGCATCATCGTCGTTGAAAATCCGTAGCTATAACAAAAAGAAAACAATAGTTCTCAATCATTGTTATACAGTGTCATAGTATTATTACACAGCGTCAAAGTTCAATTGTATCACAACTTCAACAACAATACTATGGTGATACGTATCACTCCCTCTTAGTCAATACTCCATCTCACATGGAAACCACACCCCCTTACATAATGATCCGAAAATCATATGTATTTTTAGTGTGAACTACATATTAATTCTCCCCCTTTTTGTCCATAAAATTGGCAAAGGTACAAGAACGGGATCCTAATGAAATTTCCGAAAGAGACATTTCATGACCAAAAGAAAGAACACACATCATCTTATTTAGATGAAATCATAAATCCGAAGCTAAATGCATTCATCAAGGAGTTTAAAGATACAAGATAACCCCTATAATATTCCACATCCCTACTCCCCACAAAGATTTGACAATTAAGCGCAAGTTCAAAAAGAACTCCCCCCCATAAATGTCATTCCCAAGGGAACAAGAGCGACCTTAATTTCGAAAGAGTAAAGAAGGATTTCTTTGGACATAACAAGTCACATACAAGTATTAATTTGAATCCAAAATATTAAATTAAGCACAAGAAGTTCATGATTAATTTAACCAAAAATGCTCAATACAAGTAAACTTATGGAGACTTAAGAGCGTTCAATTAGATTAATCACAAGTAAACCCATAATTAATCTAATCGAAATACACAACCAAATTAACCAAAAAAGTAATCAATTTAATTGGTCATACTCACATAAGGGAGTCTATGGAGAAATGACTAAGTTAAACAATCAACCCATTCATGAACGCTCAAACATAAGAAGACTTATGGAGTCATAACTAAATAACCAAACAAGATGATTAATTTAGTTCAAAATGCTCAACATAAAATACCTTACGGAAAAACAACAAGGCTAATCATAAAAATAATCAACTTGGTTGTTTCGTGCTCAACATAAGACACATTACGGAGCCACATAGTAATACATAAAATATGGATCAGGGAAGATCAATTACTACGGAATATACAAGGATTCATTATATTTCCCATCACTATTTGCATAACGACATTTAATAGACATAATCCTTGCAAATAAAAGATTCTAACCTATCTTCCATCAATAAATGAAAATATAGGCTTAACTTTTTTATTTGTCAAAAGTCCATTCATTCTTTCATCAATACATGCATATCAATTCATGAACGACTTTACTTTTGACAAGATATGGGACAATCAAGTTCACGGACGCAAACACACATATCCCATAACAATATTGCAATATAAAACCATAAAGATTAATACTGCAAAAATCATCTTCCAAACAATTTTAGAATTTAAACCAATGAATCTAAAAACATGAAGATAAAAACGTTGGACATAGCTATGTGTAATCACAAAAAAAGCTATTCCAATCTCTAATTATTCTTCTAAACAAAACAAGAAAAATAGAAGATTTACTAGACAAACAAGAAAAGATGGATCATCTGGCTTCACAATCCCAATGAAGTCTTTAAGTCGTTAACCTGGTTTAGAAGAAGAAACCAAAGGTTAAAGGAGAATCGACTCTAGCTTAACACAACTAGTATCACACAGAATGTGTAGGGATTAGGTTTCCCAGTTGCTAGATTTCTCCCTTATATACACTTTCAAATCAGGATTTGCAATCAATGTTAGCTTAGTAACAAAGCATTCAATATTCACCGTTAGATGAAAACCTGATTAGATTCAAGTTAATATTTCTCAACCGTTAGATCGAAAACTTAGCTTGTCACACACAAATGAAATGTCCAATTTTGGGTTTATGAACCGTACCCAAACATTAACATTTGTTGGTTCAAAAATTCAACCAAATGGTTAGCCATATGATTACTCTCATATAAGCCTTATTCTTCTTTACCATAACTAGTTCAAATGACTCAAATGAACTAGTTAGAGAGTTGTTCAATTGCAATGAAATATTATGTAACTACACAAGACATAATTGTAGCAAAATTGGTTTGATTCACTCGAATCGGTTCATGAACTTTATATCCACGGTTTGCAAAAGGATTCCTTAGTTTATTCAAACATTAGTTCAAGAACAACCGATTTTAGATATAACCTGCTCAAGTTCGCGGACTGGGTTCGCGGACTTAAGCTCATGGAAGGAGTACACAAACTCCAGCAGAAAATCTCGGGCCGAGAAGTTCCGCAATTTCGCGGACTGAGTTCGCGGACTTGGCTCGCGCCACTTCCATTTCTCTTGATCAACAAAGTTCGCAAACTTTGGTTCAAGGAATAAGGACTTATATATATATATATGTGTTTCCACAACAATGCTTATATAATACCAATGGTTATGTAATCTAAACTCTCATTTCAATTATTGAAACATTCTTAGAGAACGTTATATAGCCGTTATTCACAGACCATTTTTCGTCAGAACAATTTTCAAAGTGATTGAAACATAACATGACTTTCATCACTTGGTAAAGATGAATTCGGCTAAATATAAAGCTTACCAACACACATTTCGAGAAATAGATAGAAGAGATAAACTCGACTCGAAATAGCAAATGTGTATAGTGAAAGTATATATATCAAAACGACTTTTGTCTCAAGAGTAGGATATATAGTAAATAGACTTTTGAGTGACAGATAAGTTCAAGTTTCCACATACCTTTTAGTCGATGAAGATCCACCAGTTCCTTGAGTAGTCCTTTGTCTTATATGCTGATTGCCATGTATTCTTGAGATCCACTACACTTTGTATCCTAATCCAAGACCTTAGCTCTAATAGGCTAGTAATCAAGACTTATAGTTTTTATCACTAATATTGACAAACATGCTTGAGATAGAAACGCATGCGAGTTCGACCGAGCAATGCTCTAACAATCTCCCCTTTTGTCAATTTTAGTGGCAAAACTATTAATACATATGGAATACAAAAAAAATTTAACTTTTGTAGCTCTTATTCCACATGCCTAGTCTTCAACATTACTCGAAATCTTCGTCACTTCCAAGTACTCCAATGATCCCAAAGTTTGTAAGTTCAGCATCATCGTCGTTGAAAATTCGTAGCTATAATAACAAGAAAACAATAGTTCTCAATCATTGTTATATAGTTTGATAGTATCATTACACAACATCAAAGTTCAATTATATCACAGCTTCAACAACAATACTATGGTGATATGTATCACTCCCCCTTATTCAATACACCATCTCACATGGAAAACACTCCCCCTTACATAATGATCCGAAAACCATATGTGTTTGTAGTGTGAACTACATATTAATTCTCCCCCTTTTTGTCAATAAAATTGGCAAAGGTACAAGAACGGGATCCTAATGAAATTTCCGAAAGAGACATTTCATGACCAAAAGAAAGAACACACATCATCTTATTTAGATGCAATCATAAATCCGAATTTAAATGCATTCATCAAGGAGTTTAAAGATACAAGATAACCCCTATAATATTCCACAGCCCCACTCTCCACAAAGATTTGACAATTAAGCGCAAGTTCAAAAAGAACTCTACCCCATAAAATGTCATTCCCAAGGGAACAACAAGAGCGACCTTAATTTCGAAAGAGAAAAGAAGGATTTCTTTGGACATAAAAAATCACATACAAGTATGAATTTGAATCCAAAATATTAAATTAACCACAAGAAGTTCATGAGTAATTAAACCAAAAATTCTCAACACAAGTAAACTTATGGAGACTTAAGAGCGCTGAATTAGGTTAATCACAAGTAACGCATGCGAGTTCGACCGAGCAATGCTCTAAAATTAAGGTGAACAGGAAACAATTGATAAACCAGACTTATTTTCCCGAAGAACAGCCTAGTATTATCAATCACCTCACAATAATCCTAATCGACGCAGCAAAAAAGATATTGTGGAATCACAAATGATGAGACAAAGTGTTTGTGATTTCTTTCATATCTTGCCTATCGGAGATATTAATCTCAAGCCAATTATTATAATTGTACTCGGACGATAGAAACAGCAAGACCAGATCACACAACTACGAGAAAGTAGTATCGGTCTGGCTTCACAATCCCAATGAAGTCTTTAAGTCGTTAACCTGGTTTAGAAGAAGAAACCAAAGGTTAAAGGAGAGTCGACTCTAGCTTAGCATAACTAGTATCACACAGAAGGTGTGTGGATTAGGTATCCCAGTTGCTAGAGCTCTCCCTTATATAGTCTTTCAAATCAGGGCTTGCAATCAATGTTAGCTTGGTAACAAAGCATTCAATATTCATCGTTAGATGAAAACCTTATTTTGATTCAAGCTAATATCTTTCAACCGTTAGATTGAAAATTAGCTTGTTACACACAAATGAAATGAGCGTTTCTAGGATTGTGTAACCGTACCCAAACTTGTACATTTGTTGGTTCAACAATAGTCAACCAAATGGTTATCCATATGATCACTTTCATATCAACCATATTCTTCTTCACCATAACTAGTTCTAGTTACTCAAATGAACTAGTTAGAGAGTTGTTCAATTGCAAGGAAATCTTATGTAACTACAAAAGACACAATCGAAGCAAAAACGATTTGATTCACTCGAATCGGTTCATGAACTATTTATCCACGGTTTGCATTTGCATTCCTTAATTTATATAAGAATAAGTTCATAAATCATCGTTTTTAGATATAACATACTCAAGTTCGCGGACTGGGTTCGCGGACTTAAATTCCCGGACGGAGTTCACAAACTTCAGCAGAATTGTCGGGACAAGAACTTCCGCCAGTTCGCGGACTTGGCTCACACCACCATGCCGGTTCTCTTGATCAACAAAGTTCGCAAACTTCGGTTCAAGGAATAAGGACTTATACATATATGTGTTTCCACAACATTGCTTATATCCTCCAATGGTTATATAATCTAAACTCTCATTTCAATCATTTGACCATTCTTAGAGGACGTTGATATTCTATAGTTGTTATTCAAAAACTATTTTACATCAAAGTAAGCAATTTCCAAAGTGATTGAAACTTGTCATGACTTTCTTCACTAGGTAAATATGAGCTTGTTAAAGCGAAAGCTTACCAACACATATTTCGAGAAATAAATAGGAGAGATAAACTCGGCTCGAATTAGCAAATGTGTATAATTTAAGTCTATATAGTAAAAAGACTTTTGTCTCAAGATAGGAGATAAATAGACTTTTGCGTGATAGATAATTCAAGTCTCCACATACCTTTTAGTCGATGAAGATCCACCGGTTCCTTGGGTAGTCCTTCGTCTTGTATGATGATTTCCATGGAGTTCTTGAGCTCAACTACACTTTCTATACTAGTCCGAGACCTTAGCTATAATAGACTAGAAATCAAGACTTATAGTTTTGATCACAAACATTGATAAACATGTTTGAGATAGCAACGCATGCGAGTTCGACCGAGCAATGCTCTAGCACAATTAGTTCCTGTTCACCTTGATTTTATCTAAAGACATAACAAAACTTGTAGGTTTATCTGTGGGAGACATATTTATCTATTATCATAGACTTTTCAGTGTGACACAGATTTGAGTCTTCGACTTTGGGTCGTAGCAAGTCTTGGTTGTGGGTAAGATCAGCTAAGGGAATCAAGTGCGTAGCATCCTGTTGGGATCAGAGACGTAAGGAGCAAAACTGTACCTTGAATCAGTGTGAGATTGATTGGGGTTCAACTACAGTCCAGACCGAAGTTAGTTTGTAGTAGGCTAGTGTCTGTAGCGGCTTAATACAATGTGGTGTTCAATCTGGACTAGATCCCGGGGTTTTTCTGCATTTGCGGTTTCCTCGTTAACAAAAATTTTGGTGTTTGTGTTATTTATTTTCAGCATTATATTTAGTTATATAATTGAAATATCACAGGTTGTGCGTTGTATCGATCAATTGTGAAATCCAACCTTTGGTTATTGATTGGAAATTGATTGATCCTTAGATATTGGTATTTGGTACCATCCAAGTTTATATCTCTTGCATTTAATAAAGACTCGCATATTTCTATTTGCTTGAGTATAGATTAAATCAAGAGATCGAGATAATAACTCCTTGATATACTTTTTATTAAGATTAAGTCTGACTGTCTTGTTGATTCTCTTAAAAGTATATTAGAGTTAGTTCATACAGATTGCTAATCGAAATATTGGGTGAGATTATTAGACTCCCACATTTTCACATTTCATCAGAGGTAGGTTCACAAAATTTATATTTTACAAAGACACAGATAGATAATTTGTTCCTAGTGGAGCTAGCACAATTGAGAATGAGCTCATCCTTGAGATCAAGCGATCTAGTCGTCAAGGGATCGAATTTCTACTAGTAAGAAACTCTAATTTGATGAACACAGCTTACAGAACGAAAGTTTTTACTTCCCAAATGAGTAAATAAACTAACGCCACAAAGGTATTTCAATATTTATTGAATGAAAAGCGATAAGGTCAGGTGGAAGTCAAAATAAACCACCATGATTTTTTCTTTGGTTTCTAGGTTTCATATTTCATTTAATATTCTATTTTTGTCCGAATTCCCTGTTCAATATTTTCTATCATTTTATCAAGATTTTTGTCTTAATTTTATGTTTTTTTTCTTTATGTATCTTTTTTCTACTTCTCTAATCTCTTTGATTTCTTGATGGAAAATCAATTTCTTGAATTGCTTGTTTTCCAGGATCGGTTTTGCAGCAATGCCCTATCATATCAGTTGGCATTTTTCAAGTTTGTATCATCATAACTGGCATATTTACATTTGGCTAAAGCACTAGTGCCTCAGTTTCTAGTTCTCTTTATTACTCGCATCATGAATTTCAACACTTATCTTCATCGGGTGTCTCATGATATATAGTAGTTCGCTATATAGAAATGGGTACTTTACTTTCAATTTGATCCTCTGTATTCTAGCCTTTTTATTCATTATATCTTTTTCATCAACACCACATACTCTTTTTTCAGTCTTCTTTTGACATCTCTTCCTTTATACTCTTGTTAAATGCTAATTATCTCTTTGTTTCCCTCTATACCCTTCCCAAAAAAACAATTTCTCTTATTTCTTATTAGAAAGCATATCAATTGTACGTATTACCCAAAAAATTGAGGTAGATTATACTGATTAATAACCAATTAAAAGTAAGGGTTGTAACTTGTATCTCACTTTAACAATGCTATTTTCATTGGTATCAAAGATTGGAAATCCAACTTGGCTGGTAAACTTTATGCTCATAGTATTATAACACGGCAAGAGACAAAAGAGTCTATTAGGTTTATTTGGCATCATCTTCGAACAAATAATCAGTGGTATGTTCAAGTCAAAACCCTTGATCCTAACATCTTTTCAATCAAATTTAGTAATGTCGATGATAAAAATGCAACTCTATATGGTGGTGCCTCGAATTTCGATGGATATTTAATAGATTTTAGATACTGTATTCTTAATATGGATTAATAATGAAGCTCCTACTCCTGTCACCGTCATACATCAAGTTAGTTTTTGTATTACTCAACGTCATTTAGGTAATGCATTTGTTACTACTAATAAACATGTTAGAGATAGATCTATTGTGAATGATACTTGGAAATCTCCTTGTTTGAATGTTTTGAAAATTAATATTGATGCCTCTTTCAGTCCTTATTCATTACTAGATTGTATCAGTATTATAAAAAGAAATAATACAAGGCCATATGTGGTGGGAAAGGAACAATTATAAGAGTTATTAATATTCATCAATTAGAAGCTTGGGACTTTTTAGGTGCTACAAATATGGCGACTCTCATGGTTGGTCACTTGGTGTGATGTAATTTTTTAAACTAATAATCTTAGTATCATCTCTTACCTTCCTTGGAAAAGTGTCCCACTTCCTCGGAAATGTGTAAACAAACGTAACATTAACTTAGATGGTCTTGTGTACTTGTGTATAGGGGTAGTAATAAAGCAAAAGATGTTTTAGCCAAGGCTGCTCGTAAATCATCATGGGAATTGCGAAATAATCTTTCTCAGTAAAAACATGTGTATAAGAATAACCATGTCATAGATAATTGTAGATGTCACTGTAATCATTGTTATAAAAAGGTATGAGGTTTGTCTCCATGATAGCTAAGGCTATCAGACGGACGTCGTTCGACGGGGACCCCGATCCGGCGGTCGGGAAGCTCCAGATGGTGTTTTTCAATGGACGTCTAGGGTATTGTTAGGCGGGTCGATGTAGGTGGACAGAATATTGGGTGGGTGTATTTTTTCCGTGTCATATAAACGCTTATGTCTTCCAAAACCTTGGCTTCTCTTCTCTAACGCAGATGCCTAAGGTTTCTTACTTCTCTGTGTTCCTTTTTGTGCTTCTTTTCTATGTGTGATATAGGTTGTTATAATAGATTCATATTTATACGTCGTAGTTGAATCAGAAAGACGATTGAGAATGATACAAGAAGAAGGTAAACATACAGATTCACAGAAACCCTAGAATTTTACCTTGATGATCTCTAATTAGTTTTAAAGATCAATTTGGTGAATCGAAAATTACAAGTCTGGGACTGAAGATACTAGAGTTTTCATATATCCTAATTTCTTTAGCCTCCAAATAATATCTATTTTGATAATCAGCGTAATATCTATTTCTTTAGCCTCCAAATAATATGCACTTTGGTAAGCATAAATCTCTTTGGATAACTGTTTGTCAACATTAATCATCCAGTAAGAAATTGTTAATTGTATAGTTACCATCTCTTTGCATACAACATGACTCATCCGTAGTAGGTTTTCCATGAAACAAACAGGCCTAGGGGGATAATATTATTAGTTGTCAAAAGATCATAGGATTTAACAAATTTCATTGCTTGGGAAATAATTGTGTGTATAATTTTCAACTGTGAGTGAGTGGTTTGGGAAAGAATATGTTGATAGGTATATCATGGCAAAGTATTATAGATTTTTTCTTTGCGTTGGTTTATTTTTGGTCCTTCCAATAAAAATGAGAGAAAGTTATATGTATAGACACTGACGCTGCTACTTTGGTGCTTGGCATTGCATGTCCATTGGAACGATGCCGTGCAATTTGTATTGATTCTTTCATTTGAAACTAATGTATTGCCATTGTAGGGTGACGAATCATACTGGGGTGTTATTTAAGAAACTTATATGGGGGTTTGAACTGTTTCTCCATGAGGGTGATATGATACCTGCTCTTGCCTCTGCGGAACCTAAATTGCACCCTGCAAAGGATGAACACCGGGATATTTTCAAGTATTATACCGAGGTTAAGCTTTCTCCTGCAACTTAAATGGAAATAACTTGCTAGGAGTTTTCTTTTACTAATTTTGACGACCTGCAATCGACCCTCAACAACATTTAATTTACTTTGGAGGTCATATGTATTCATCAGGCAGAGCTTAAGAACTTTTTGAAGTTTCTTTACCGGGAAAACTTGGCTAGAGAAAAGTTTGAGTAGCCTTTTTAATTAACCGTTTAAGATGGAAAGTGTGTAATCCCACAGTTGCAGAAGTTTTGTAAGCAACAGATTTAAAAAGTATTGGGTTCGTAAAATGCACTAAAGGTTCTGCAGGTCTCAGAAATATGTTCAAACGAGATATGAAAGCTTGTTGTTTCGAAATCAACACTCCAGTACAAAGACGAGCTAATTGATTACCTAACTTTGAAGAATTTGCAAAGTAGAACCAACACTTGATGGCACATATCACAAGGGCCTTGGTCAGTTTATTTAGGTTGGGATGTGGAGTTATGTGCGAAGGGTGTGAAGCATGCTCTAGCCAGAACCCTCAGAACCCCAAACTCAATCGGTTGTTTTCCTGACTAAATTCAGTTTCTTCTCTCTTAGCTCTCCGTTGTCCACGAACCCCAAACTTAAATCTGTTCTTATGTTTTGTTTTGTTTTGTTTTAATATTGTTTTAATTGTTCCATCTTATTCTCTGCAGGGGTTAATCCATTACGTTACAACCATCAGTGCTATTGGAGGAGCTGCTACCAATGGTTTCTTTTTTTTGGAACCCTTTCTAGCAATGATCATTCTCATTCGGTAATATCAAATTCAAACACTTTATCTAGATTTCATATTAGTTACTCTCGATTAAACACTTGATTTTTTTTTTTAAGTTGTCGCTACTTACGAGTCTTCTCTTCCTTCTGTATAATTGCATCTAATCAGGACTGCATCGCACTTAATGGTTTTTGTTCTTAATAAAATATCAAGTCAGAAAGTTGTAGTTCCATGTTTGAAGGTTGATGTACCCTAAAAAATTCATGCTACAGTGTTACTCATTGAGATATATATTTCGAAAAATCTGATTAAACTTGCCTTACCCCAATATTGTTTCTTGAATTTTTCTAGATTCTACTGTCCCGTTAATATTTATTCATTTCCTTAGGACGTTAGAATGATAACACTTCTTTGATTTTTCCTCCATAGTTAGATTAAGGAGTTTTTTGGGTTGCGGTTGTCTACTAGAATATACTTAGAAGTCAAGTGTACGACTAAGAGTAATGGTTGTTTGCTAATTTTTGAAGGTGAACAAAATCTATGATAGTTTTGCTGTTACTAACTTACTACAATTTACTATATCAAAGGGCTATATAAATACATATGGTTGTTTGCTATATCAAAGGGCTTTTAGGGGATAGTAAATACATAGAAGTAGAAGAGAAGATGACAATGTTTTTATACACAATTGGGCACAACTGTAGGAATCTTATAATTTTACATCACTTTCAACATTCCGGTGAAAGAGTTAGTAAGTATTTTCATGAAGTGTTGACTGCTATGAAGATTTGGTCTGCTGAAGTTTTAGTTCCTCCACCTAATGTATTTGACAAGCCAGCTATAACTATAAAGCATAAACGTCTCAGAGAATGTGCTTTCAAAGGTGTCGTTGGTGCATTGGATGGCACTCTAATTAGTGCGAGCATTCCATTCAAGAAGCAAACACCGTATAGATGAAGGGTAAGAGGAGAATGTTCCCATAAAACATGTTGGATTATTTAAGTGTATGACTATCAAGAACTCATAGCCACATCATGAATTATCTCAACTTAGGCTAACCCCTATGGGCTAGATTTGAGTGCTAGATTGGCCAAAAAGTGTTGCAAATCAAAAAACAAGTGTTGGAAAAAAGTTAACAGTGATAGTTGATAGTTCTCTCTCCTACCAAGTGCTCGCAGTCCAACTATCAGCGAGATTGAAACACTGAACCATTCGGCGCTCAAAAAGTGGTCTAAACACTGAACCGTTCAGCGCTGGGAGAAAATTTTCTGATTTAACGGCTGAGATTTAAAACGCCGAACGGTTCGGCGTTATATGGTGGTCCCGATGCTAATCTAGCTGCTAGATTAGCCATCCCATAGGACTTAGGAGGTTGTCCATTCTGACGTGGATGGCCAATCTAGCAGTTAGATATCTAGCCCATAGGACTAAGCCTTAAAAGATGATTAATCATCCATGAATGAAGCTGAGTAAACTGAAAGTGAATATGCTTGAATGAACCCAAATCTAAACATTCTCTAGACAGGCGGCAAAAGAAAAATGACTGCATAGTTATAAATAGTTAGCCAATGTAACCCAAGATTTGTATTGTTATATTTTCCTTCACATATGAAAGCGTCATAGAAACTTACGCACAGCTGCAACTTGACAGCACGGTCTCTAATACCATTTTCATTTTCTTGTCGATTATGAATTTTCAAGACTTTTCAGTGTGGGATTTCGAATACAGAAGCTCCTCTCGTCAATCCAATTGCAGAATCCGGTTAGAAGATCTTCAAGGAATTCACAATTAGAATAGAATTGCTCATTCCAGCAACCATTGGTAAAATTAACTCTATAATGGTGAAGGCGCTCGAGTCTTGGAAAAGAGAGATATCTTTAGGAAAGCATATGTCAGGGGTTATTTCTAATGTCAACAACATGAATGATGCACAACTACAAAGACACCATGGAATAGAGAAGGGTTTTTCTTGATATAAGAATAGACAATTACTATATGTTTGACATAATTGATCAGTTGCGCTCATCTGCACAATTTTGGCTTAAAATCTTAGTTGGCTGAAATCTATTGGAAAAGGGGATACGAGTTTAGCCAAGGATGGGTAATCGTTGATGGACTGCAGCAATGGCGCACTGAATTTGGAATCACACCAAAGAAAATATGTGATGAATAAGGTAGCTGGAGATTTGATGCGAAATGAGACATGTTAGAATGCAAATCTACTATGATTCAAAAGACATTAAAAACAATTTATTACACTGAAGGACCCAATAAAGGACAACCACATATGTTGGATTTATATTGCATCATAATGCAGAAACATTAAATCGAAAAGGAAATGAAATTTCATTAGTGAACATATATCTGCAACCTATAAAAGTTTCATTTTGATATAAATTGCAGAAACAAACATAATTGAAACTCACAATAAAAATCAAATAACAGTTTGGTGAATGAGGGGATGTCAGGTACATACCTTATAAACGATGTAACACTGGATGAATGATGTTAGCTAGGAACATGATGTTTTTAGAGGGGACAGTAGAAAGATCTTTGGATAAGCACTAAAACTAATTTCTAGTAATAAGGAGCGACGTAAGCTGGTGGTGGTGGAGATGGGTAGGAAGATTTAGGAGTATACTTTGGTGCTTCGTATTTGGGAGCGACGTAAGCTGGTGGTGGTGGAGACGCATAGACGTACTTAGGGGTGTATTTTGGTGCTTCGTACTTGGGAGCAACATAAGCCGGTGGTGGTGGAGACGTATAGATGTACTTAGGGGTGTACTTTGGTGCTTCGTACTTGGGGGCGATGTAAGCCGGTGGTGGTGGAGATGCGTAGACATACTTAAGGGTGTATTTTGGTGCTTCGTACTTGGGGGCGACGTAAGCCGGTGGTGGTGGAGATGCGTAGACGTACTTAGGGGTGTACACTGGTGCTTCGTACTTGGGGGCGACGTAAGCCGGTGGTGGTGGAGATGCGTAGACGTACTTAGGGGTGTACACTGGTGCTTCGTACTTGGGGGCGACGTAGGCCGGTGGTGGTGGAGATGCGTAGACGTACTTAGGGGTGTACACTGGTGCTTCGTACTTGGGGGCGACGTAAGCCGGTGGTGGTGGAGATGCGTAGACATATTTAGGAGTATACTTTGGCGCTTCGTATTTAGGAGTGTACTTTGGTGCTTCGTACTTGGGTGCTTTGTATTTTGGTGCTTCGTATTTGGGTGCTTCGTATTTAGGAGTATATTTTGGTGCTTCGTACTTGGGGGCATCGTATTTCGGAGTATATTTTGGTGCTTCGTACTTGGGAGCGACGTAAGCCGGTGGTGGTGGAGATGTGTAAACGTATTTAGGAGTATACTTTGGTGCTTCGTACTTGGGAGCGACGTAAGCCGGTGGTGGTGGAGTTGCATAGACGTATTTTGGAGCTTCGTATTTTGGAAGATATGCTTCTACAGTAAGATCTACAACTGGTTTCTTGTATGGAGTTTCCTTGTTGGGCGTGTAAGGCTCGTATTCAGCTAGTGCAACATGGATTAGAACGAATAAGGTTAAAGCATGAACCAGACATGCTGAGATCCTTGCCATGTTGATTGATAGGTGAAGGCAAAGAAGAAAGAAAGAATACCTAACAAGTTGTTGTTCGTAGAGATTATGATGAAGAGAGAGGCTTCTGAACCCAATTATATAGTGCAACACTTGATTACGTTTTCTTCTCTTAATAATGCACAATTAATTGAATAATATCCACTTGGGAGGCATGCTAGTCAGTTGTGTACCACTAACTCAATGTATAACACCGAGTAAAAAAAATAACTCAATGTATAACACAAGTCGAGGCACGCACGATCTTCGGGTGATCAACGATTGAAATTGAATATGGACGCATTCTTGTACGCGTTGGGATGTTTCTCAACTATAGATCGTGCAGACTCATAGTGTCTCTTAGTGGTCATGCATCTTCTGTTTGTGTAATTTAACTTGCCAGAACAAACATCAAAATGTTTTAAACTTTATCAAGCCCAAGACATTAAAATTCGTAAAAATTTGGATTAAAAAAAATCACAAAATTGATTAAAAAGACCAAAATCAACAATTCTTAGGTAAAAGAAAATATGTAAAATTTGATATTGTTTAAATGGACGAGAATGTAAAAATAGCCAGGATGTAAACAGTTTCATCCTACCCATTTTCAAATACTTTTTATTATTTTTAATTTACATCGGGATGCATCCAGTTTCATCCTCGCTCTCTTTAAGTTTAAGCCAAGATGAATCTAGTTTCATTCTTGCTATTTTATTTGTGTCCATTTTATCCATACTAATTTTTACTCGTCCATTAGAACCATGTTTTAAAAATATTTGGACAAATGATCCATTTTCCGGAAAAAAATCCTTTTACTAAGAAAATTTTATACTTGTATATATGATCATCAAATAACCCTATTACATGTTGCTTATAGAAATTGAAGTCTAAAAAAATTTTAAAGGTGAGAGATTGAAGTCTCTAGTTTCCTCACATGTGCTTTTGGGCCATTTAGTTCTTTATACCGGTGCCCTTGAGAGGCCCATGTGTTTTTTCCCATTTTCTTCATTGATTAAATCATCTTACGAAAGAATTACTTAACTGCTTGACTGTGGGATGAGATGGAGGTAAGTTATTGTCGTAGCATTGTTGAAGATGAGTCTGAATATTGTGCAGATTAGCTTCAATGTTACCAAAGTGATATCTCTTCCATAGCTGCAGTTGAGTTCTGGTGAATTTTAATTTACTAGAGAACTGATAAGATGGGGATCCCAACATTGGCTTTCTATCCAGAAAGAATTTTATATGCAACAATGTTTATGGGTGAAAACTATTCCTGCCGAATTTGGTAATTTGGGGTGTGTGGATGAGGAATGAATCTAAACCCTAAACAAATGCACTGCACGGGAGTGCTTTGTGATTCGCGAAATCAATTTGTACAATTCTGTCCTAAACCAAGAAATGGCCATTCCAGACTTGCTTCGGTCACAAAGTGAAGGAGATGGGGTTGATCTTAGGGAGGGAAGCGAATAAGGTGTTGAGATTGTGAAGGTGTTGGCTATGTATGACTTGTATCAGAAAGATGAACTGGCTTGCAGAATGTAAGCTATCAGTTCCGGTGTTTGAATACGGTTGTATCAACACTTGCTTCTGTTGTCTTGTCTTGTCGAAATAGGGAGGAGAACATATTTATACAAGTCATTGAGCCTTACTCACGTATCTCGTGGGAAGTGGAGAAAGTGGAGTGATGGAGTAGTGGAGTTGCGGGTGTTAGTGTTACACGATCAGTCTTTCCCACTTCTCCTATCATCACTAACCGTCCATGACTTCCTGACATGTTCTTGTGATGGCGTGTTGTGCGCTGCACGCTGTAAACCGCCAGACCAATACCCCAGTATGTATCCCCAGTTTGTGACATGATTGATGTCTCGAGTGTGTGGATCGTGGGACCCACA
>NW_020650970.1:0-102903 GCF_003573695.1 Papaver somniferum | reverse complement strand
GTACTTAGGGGTGTACACTGGTGCTTCGTACTTGGGGGCGACGTAAGCCGGTGGTGGTGGAGATGCGTAGACATATTTAGGAGTATACTTTGGCGCTTCGTATTTAGGAGTGTACTTTGGTGCTTCGTACTTGGGTGCTTTGTATTTTGGTGCTTCGTATTTGGGTGCTTCGTATTTAGGAGTATATTTTGGTGCTTCGTACTTGGGGGCATCGTATTTCGGAGTATATTTTGGTGCTTCGTACTTGGGAGCGACGTAAGCCGGTGGTGGTGGAGATGTGTAAACGTATTTAGGAGTATACTTTGGTGCTTCGTACTTGGGAGCGACGTAAGCCGGTGGTGGTGGAGTTGCATAGACGTATTTTGGAGCTTCGTATTTTGGAAGATATGCTTCTACAGTAAGATCTACAACTGGTTTCTTGTATGGAGTTTCCTTGTTGGGCGTGTAAGGCTCGTATTCAGCTAGTGCAACATGGATTAGAACGAATAAGGTTAAAGCATGAACCAGACATGCTGAGATCCTTGCCATGTTGATTGATAGGTGAAGGCAAAGAAGAAAGAAAGAATACCTAACAAGTTGTTGTTCGTAGAGATTATGATGAAGAGAGAGGCTTCTGAACCCAATTATATAGTGCAACACTTGATTACGTTTTCTTCTCTTAATAATGCACAATTAATTGAATAATATCCACTTGGGAGGCATGCTAGTCAGTTGTGTACCACTAACTCAATGTATAACACCGAGTAAAAAAAATAACTCAATGTATAACACAAGTCGAGGCACGCACGATCTTCGGGTGATCAACGATTGAAATTGAATATGGACGCATTCTTGTACGCGTTGGGATGTTTCTCAACTATAGATCGTGCAGACTCATAGTGTCTCTTAGTGGTCATGCATCTTCTGTTTGTGTAATTTAACTTGCCAGAACAAACATCAAAATGTTTTAAACTTTATCAAGCCCAAGACATTAAAATTCGTAAAAATTTGGATTAAAAAAAATCACAAAATTGATTAAAAAGACCAAAATCAACAATTCTTAGGTAAAAGAAAATATGTAAAATTTGATATTGTTTAAATGGACGAGAATGTAAAAATAGCCAGGATGTAAACAGTTTCATCCTACCCATTTTCAAATACTTTTTATTATTTTTAATTTACATCGGGATGCATCCAGTTTCATCCTCGCTCTCTTTAAGTTTAAGCCAAGATGAATCTAGTTTCATTCTTGCTATTTTATTTGTGTCCATTTTATCCATACTAATTTTTACTCGTCCATTAGAACCATGTTTTAAAAATATTTGGACAAATGATCCATTTTCCGGAAAAAAATCCTTTTACTAAGAAAATTTTATACTTGTATATATGATCATCAAATAACCCTATTACATGTTGCTTATAGAAATTGAAGTCTAAAAAAATTTTAAAGGTGAGAGATTGAAGTCTCTAGTTTCCTCACATGTGCTTTTGGGCCATTTAGTTCTTTATACCGGTGCCCTTGAGAGGCCCATGTGTTTTTTCCCATTTTCTTCATTGATTAAATCATCTTACGAAAGAATTACTTAACTGCTTGACTGTGGGATGAGATGGAGGTAAGTTATTGTCGTAGCATTGTTGAAGATGAGTCTGAATATTGTGCAGATTAGCTTCAATGTTACCAAAGTGATATCTCTTCCATAGCTGCAGTTGAGTTCTGGTGAATTTTAATTTACTAGAGAACTGATAAGATGGGGATCCCAACATTGGCTTTCTATCCAGAAAGAATTTTATATGCAACAATGTTTATGGGTGAAAACTATTCCTGCCGAATTTGGTAATTTGGGGTGTGTGGATGAGGAATGAATCTAAACCCTAAACAAATGCACTGCACGGGAGTGCTTTGTGATTCGCGAAATCAATTTGTACAATTCTGTCCTAAACCAAGAAATGGCCGTTCCAAACTTGCTTCGGTCACAAAGTGAAGGAGATGGGGTTGATCTTAGGGAGGGAAGCGAATAAGGTGTTGAGATTGTGAAGGTGTTGGCTATGTATGACTTGTATCAGAAAGATGAACTGGCTTGCAGAATGTAAGCTATCAGTTCCGGTGTTTGAATACGGTTGTATCAACACTTGCTTCTGTTGTCTTGTCTTGTCGAAATAGGGAGGAGAACATATTTATACAAGTCATTGAGCCTTACTCACGTATCTCGTGGGAAGTGGAGAAAGTGGAGTGATGGAGTAGTGGAGTTGCGGGTGTTAGTGTTACACGATCAGTCTTTCCCACTTCTCCTATCATCACTAACCGTCCATGACTTCCTGACATGTTCTTGTGATGGCGTGTTGTGCGCTGCACGCTGTAAACCGCCAGACCAATACCCCAGTATGTATCCCCAGTTTGTGACATGATTGATGTCTCGAGTGTGTGGATCGTGGGACCCACAGAAGGTATCATGTAATGCTAGGTTAAATAACTAAGTTATTTGGAACTTGATACTTGTAAAATATCACGTGAATTCTATGCATGTAATGCATCGAATATATTGAGCATGTATGAAGCATTGATGGTTTAAAGCTTAATGGAGTAAGTCATGATTAAGCGTCTTAAAATAGATGCGTGTCTAGCCATCTTCAAGTGATCGTTTGCGGCTGTACAGGTAAGTCCTGACTTGACCGATCACTTGGTGTGGTAGAGTGGCGGATGGTAATCACCACAACACCTCATTGACAAGTTAACTCCTGACCAGGGTTGTATAACCAAGCAGGTGAAGTTGAACGGACGAGATGATCTTTGAGACATTCATCTGCGACCGTTAGTGGAATTAGGGTTTATGAAGAGGTGCGCAAGCATCACTCTTCAGCTTGGTCGAAACCAAGCTTGGGACGCAATTTTGGTCGGGCCGATCGTGCATGCGTGTAGACGGCATGCCGGCGTAGGCGCCCATACCTCATTGTCTCGTGAAAGTGTGATCTAAGCCACTCAATTTGTCCGACGAAGTTGAGTGGTTGAGATCAATTTGCGACAGAAATCCGGTCTTGGCCGAGACGACCAAGCTTGGTCGGTCGGGCGCGCGTTTAGAGACGACCAAGCTTGGTCGGTCTTGGCCGATTAGTCTGGTATACAGACGGCGGGCTGGTGTACACGTCCATACCTTAATACCCCATAGAAACGTGATCTGAGCCGCTCAATTTGTCCGACAAAGTTGAGTGGTCGAGATTAGTTTGCAATTGGGAGATGTGACCACGCCTAGTTTGGGCGTGCGAATCGAGACGACCACCCATGATATGCCTTGGCCGATCGGGTGCGAAGATATGTGGAACCACAGTGATTGTGTTGATACAAACTGGACCTAGGGGTGTAAATTGGGCCGGGCCGGGCATCCCGACCTATTTATTAAATGGGACGGTATAGGGTGGGCCGGAACATCTCTTATCCATGAAATTAAAAGGGCCTGGCGGGCAGGGTTATTTATCTATAGTTAGTACCCATGACCTACCCAAGCCTGTTTTGTAATTTGGGCTCGGGCGGGTAGGGCCGGGAGGGCCTTGAATATTACAAACAAATATATATATTATACATATATATTGTTAAAAATAAAAAGAAAGTAGTAATAATACACAAGTTTTACTTAAAATTAATAATCAAATACGAGAATTGAGATGGGAATAAGATAAACCAAACTTCCTATAGTTTTTCCTGAATTGAATCATCAGAAAAGGAAACTGCCTTAGATTTTGCTCAATATTTTCTCTATATGGTTAACAAAATTAGACTCCAATGGTATAAAAGTTAAGAAATACATATGAAAACTATGAGGGTTGACTGTATTAAGTATATGTACCAAGTATATTCTAGGATAAAACAAATGAAAACAGTCAATTAGGCTAGGTAAATGGATAACACTAGCGGGCTAACATGACGGGTAGCATTGACGGGATAATAGGGAGGGTATTGGGCCGGGCAAGAAAATATGAATTGTGGCCTATGCCCACCCTCTTATTTAAATGAGCTAGGTCGGGCCAGCCCGTAAAGGGCCACGATCACCCATGGGCTGTCATGGGACCGGGCGGACGGTACTGGGCCTCGAGGTGCCGGGCAAAATTTACACCCCTAACTGGACCTGCCTAATTAGGGTTTTGCCAGCCGTGCGTCATGCCTTGTTTGGGCGCACAAATTGGGACGACCATCCATGTTTGGTCTTGACCGATCGGTCATGTATGTAGGCGGGCCCACGGTGTTTGTGTTCACATGCTCCGGGCCCTTTGAATCTACATCTACACCCTCCATCTATGCCTGCGAAAATGGATGGTTGAGACTGATTTGCGACACATGTAATGTGCTGCAAACCCTAATTTAGGGTTTCTCGTCCACGCTTCTTGGGTTGTACGAATTGGAAAGCCATGCTACCCTTTTGGAGAGGCCGACCATGCGGGATCCGCATTGGTCCGGTGTTGAACATTCCAATACCTGCTTGAGGGTTATGGATTCTATCTAAGCCATCCAATCATGCTGGTGAAGTTGGATGGTCGTGATCGTTTCTGAGACTGATACGGACAGTCCAGATGTTCGATCGGGCTAGTATAACACTCCGAGAGTTATAGCCTGTACGGGTATTTCGTACATGCCTCCTTATTTAATGCTTGGAGATTCGTGTTGCTCTGCTGAGAGAAACACTCAGCCGTCATGCCGCACCAATAATGATAAGAGTGAAGCAGTACAGGAAATACAAGGTTGGTCATACATTAATAATGTTATAAATTCACAAGGTTTATGGGATTGTTGCTACATGCTCCAATTTAGGTGAATTAGTAAAGTGGAGAAGTATTCATCACTTATCAGTGGCATTATCCTTTGCAGGATGTCAGCGCATAAATTTGGTTTTACAATTTTAGCCCATCAACAAACAGGCAGGTGACAAATTTCTAGAAGCTGATCGCAATACGGCTTATTTTCATTCTGTAGCTAATTTTAATAAGCGAAGATCTCACATTGGTGCTATTCAAGATCCTTTGGGTATATGGTATGATAACAAAAATGATATTGAAGATATTTTTTGTAAGAACTTTATGGATATATCTAATACGTCTAACCCTCAACCTAACCAGGATATTTTGCAGCTTTTCTGTAACGGACGGTGAATTTTCCCTCCTAATGGGCTGGTTTTCAATCCATTAGCAAGGCCAAGCCCACCAGTACGTCACTCGACGTGTAATATGATACATAAACAACAAAAAAATTTATACAAAGAGAAAATAGTGAAGGACAGTAAAATAATGACTACATGCTTGTCCATGAAAAATCCAATAGAACTTGTCAAAGTGAGTCTAATATTTTCAAAATGTAAAATGAGCATTTAATAACGCCAGTACTCATAAGAAGGTCTAAAAAAATGAACAAAGATGTACAAGAAGAATTCCCTTCAAGTGGTAAACCATGAAAACAAAGTTTGTTGTCATCTATGAAGTTCCAAACAAATGACTTGTAGATACTGGAAATTAAAAACTTAGGCTAACACCCTTGATAACTTAGTAAATTCATGTCAAGGTAAAAGACATATTGTACATAAAATACAGTAAACTAAACTATAAGCAGCAAAATTAATCAAGTTCAAGAGTTTTAACAAAATTAGACAAGCACTTAATACCCAAGACCAAAACCATTGTATACGAAACAGACAAGTTTTTTTTTTGTTACAGACCATATTGAGATCATGTCCAAAATCCCAATGATAACAGCAAAATATACAAAATGATATGGGATCAAGGCAAACAAACTAAACTCCCAGGTACCCCCTGATATACACATCAAAAAGTATGAGAATACCAACTTTCATAGCGCTAATGCTCCCGTAAGCTCTCCCGACGTTTGCATAAGAAACGCAATTCTTATGCAAACGTAAATCATAAAAATATTAAGAGCCACAAAGCAAATTTACTCTACTATTCATGGCCAGTGTCGCCGTCAGGGTAGTTCTGGTGACCAGCTATCGTTGCCGCAACGATCTTCCGGGTAGCCACCGAGGTGGTGGGGTGCCACTTAGGCCCGACGTTCCTAAAGTAGAGCTTCTAGTTCTTACTGGCAGCAATCTCAAGCAAACTCTCAGATAAAATAACATTTCTAAACCACAGAAAATTCACAAAAGTGAAACGCAGCGATGCCGCAACTTACACAAAAGCCTTCTCCGTAAACAAAAATACCAAAGTGGAAGTAAATCGATATACCAAAATTAAATGCATTCATTCTTAAAAGAGGGAGTGAAATCACTAGCTACAAGAAGTAAGCAAGATTATCGGCAAATGAATATCCAAGGGAGATGAATACTTGACACAAATGTGATTTAAACATGGCAAAGTCTCACAACTGTTACAAAACTGGATTATTTTTTTTTTATCAAGCCAAGTTAGTCCTAGTTGCCCAGAGGTTAACAATGAAAGTAAAATGCAAACACCGTTGTATCCAAGTAAGTACAAATTGAAGACTTAAAAGAAATTAAAAGCCACCATCAGGGGCGGAGGCAACATGTTGCAACCTTGTGCAGTTGCACCCCCTCACGTTTTCAAAATCCATAGGAAGTCTAGTATATGCAAGCCAAAAAAAAAAAAAGAGAGAGTTTGCACCCCCTAAAATCTCAACACTTGCACCCCCTAAGCCCAAAAGAAAAATCCATTTTGACTTTCTTTCTCCCATAATCGTTCACAGTAGGAGAGACTAGTACTCCAAAAACGCAACGCAACTCTCATACTCTCATTAGTTAGTCTAATACGTTTTTTTTTCTCCGTTACATCTTCTACTCTATTTTCAGTATCCTGGTGTCATGTAGTTGCTATAAATGTTGCTAGTCTTTCTCTGTTGCAGTAAAAAAAAAATTTGCACCCCCTCTCTCAAAATTCTGGCTCCGCCCCTGGCCACCATTTGCCAAGTTAAGTTATGTAAACAGGGATTTTACAAAGCAAAACTTGAACTAAAATTTGTGAGTTACTAAACATTGGGATAAATTTACTAGTTACTGGGTGGGGGAGGGTAAAATACAGAACCCATATGAAAAGTTTCAAACCTTTAAAAATGGTGAAGTTAAATCAATACCGCTGGTCACTGGATCATTTTTGCAAACAGGTGATGAGCAATTTCAAAATTATGAACAATTCAGAGGAAATCGAATGCATGAGTGCTTTGGAGATTTTAGTGAAGAAAATTTGTCTAGCTCTTGGTTGAGATAACATATCAAATCATCAAATCATTAATTTGCATGGATTGTAATAGTTATGAAAAATGTTGTGCAAGTTCGTTTCAACATCAACTGAAAACAGATGCTCCCAAGCATGGGTTAATTTACTAAACCAAGATTGAAATAGAGGGAGTGAAACAAAATGAAACAAAAGATGAAAACGGAAATGACATTTGAAACCAAGCTGTTCAACCCAGTAAATTTGCATTTGGGAATAAAATTAGGAAGAATGGATCTCTTGGCAACGACAAGCAAACATTTATCTGTGGACTTTGAAATCAAATACAGTAGCTATTAAAAGGAAGGTGGTACAACGAATTCACATCCACTAATTCCGAAATAAGGAGAAACGAAAATTTAATCCAAATCAGAAAATAAAAAGCACAAATTGAATACAGTGAAAACAATGAAGAAAACATGAAATAAACAATTGAGAGAGAACCCCCTACCTTTGCGTTTCAAAATCCTTAATCGTAAACGGAGAGCGAGTTCCAGTCAAATATTGGTTGTGCTAGAGCTCAAAGCCCAACAAAATTATTCGGGTCGTTACATTTTCCCTCCATCTATTTCTACAACTCAGAATGATTCTCTTATCCAGATATCGGATGCTCAAGAAATCAAGGATGCAGTTTTTCAGATCAGACCTTGGACATCTTCAGGAAATGATGGATTTCAAGCAGCTTTTTATCAGCAATGTTGGGATATTATTGGTAATGAGGTAATTTCTATGGTTAAACACTTTTTTATTCACAAACATATGCTCAAAGCCATAAATCATACCTATCAAGTGTTGATCCCAAAAATTCAATATCCCCAAACACCAGCAGATTATCGACCTATTAGTCTTTGTAATGTTAGGTAAAATAATTTCAAAAATTTTAGCTAACCGTTTGAAACCGCTTCTCTCTGATCTTATTTCACCTACTCAAACTGCATTTGTTTCTGGTAGACACATCCATGACAATATCATTATTGCCCATGAAATTTTGCATAGTATGAAGCTTAAAAAATTAATCAAGCTCTTGTAGGTTTGAAATTAGACATGTCGAAAGCTTTCGACAGGGTAGAATGGTCTTCTCTGCTTTCTATTTTTAGACAACTGGGTTTTCATGAGGACTGGATTACTATGATTGAGCAGTATATTTCTACAACCAATGTTTCGATTCTTACCAATGGTAGTCATAGTTCCACTTTTTCTCCTACTCGTGGCCTTCGTCAGGGAGACCCTTTGTCTACATATTTATTTTTGTTCATCATGGAAGCCTTTTCAAGACATTTACAACATCATGTTGATTCATTTCTTCTTAAGGGAATAAAAATTAACCAACATTGTCCAAATATCAATCACCTGTTTTTTTTGCAGATGATTGTTTATTGTTCTTTCAAGCTACTTGTTCTCAAATGGTGCATCTCCAACATCTACTTCAGATTTTTGGTCAAGCATACTTCTAATAATCACAAGTCTAATATTTTTGGTATACTTAACATGAAAGTAATGGGTCTTTGTGAAAAATATTTGGGAATACCTCTTTTATTTCATAGATCAAGACAAAAGAATTGTCAAGGCATTATTGATAACATGAACAACAGATTACAAGGTTGGCAGAGTAAAATCACTAATCAAGCAGGCAGAACAATTCAGGTAAATGTTGTTCTCAGTACAATGGCAATGTACCAAATGCAAGTATTTAAGTTGCCAGACTCGACTATCCAACAAATGGAAAAGATTCAGAGAAGCTACCGGTGGAACAATTTCAGCAACAACCATTCACAACATTTTATTTCCTGGGATAAATTACATTTTCCTAAAAGACTTGGTGGTTTAGGTCTTAAAAACTTAACCAATTACAATTTAGCCTTTTTGGCGAAATTGGCTTGGCAGCTGCTGCACAATCAAGAGGCCTTATGGGCAGAAGTTCTTAAAGGTAACCATTTCCCTCATAATGGTCTCAGTTTTTTCCCTCCATCAACACACACTAACTCAAGTTGGATATGGCAGAGCACTTGTCTTGGCATTCAAATTATTATGCAGACTGCTAAATGGCAGGTTGGTAAAGGTAACGACATCAACATTTGTACAGCTAATTGGATTCCATCTTTGGAATCTTCAATTCAGAATTGGGATGATTTGAATACTCATGATTATCAATGGGTTTCAGAACTCATCGATGCAGATTCTGGTCAGTGGAATATATTACTTCTTAGACAGCTTTTCTCTCCAACTCAGGTGAATTCCATCCTAACTATACCTATTCAACTAGAAGAAGAAGATAAATTAGTATGGCCTTTTACTACAACTGGTATTTTTTACCACTGCTTCAACTTATTAAATGCTATGTGAAAAAATATGAATTCTGATATGTCAATGGATTATCTCCTAGTTTTTGGTTAACCTTCTGGAAGATAAAAATGCCATACAAGTACCAGATTTTTATGTGGAAAGTTATCCATAATGTTGTTCCTGTCAAAGTTAGGATTTTTAAACACATGAATGTTGTTGATCAACACTGTGTGCTTTGCAATCTGCATCAAGTTGAGGATTTGGATCACATGTTACTTCACTGTCCTTTCTTTCAAACAGTTTGGCAGACGTTTTTCCCTTACCACTTTTCTTCTTTTATGCAGCATTCTACAATCCTTTCTTGGATTCATAGCTGGCAAGACAAGGAAGCTGATATATCTATTCAGAAGATTCAAACATCTATTCACTTAGCAGCCTGCATTATGCATTTTATTTGGAAACATAGATGTAGAATTTTCTTTAGTAATATAACACCCAATCACAACTATGTCATTCATCAAGTAAGATCCTATATTGCATATCATCATTTAGGCCATACATCTGATAATCATCAAATTTCTCTTAGAAATAATATCAGTTTGACTCTTACTTGGAAACCACCTCCTTTACAATTTCTGAAGATTAACATTGATGCTTCTTTTAATCATAATTCCTTATTAGCTGGTATTGGAATTATAACTAGAACCTCTACAGGAGCATATGTTATGGGAAGGGGGACAGTAAGACGAGCCATAAATGTTCAACAAGCTGAAGCCTGGGCATTGTTGGAGTCTATGCAACTGGCTGCATCAAAGGGGTGGACTCATGTTATTTTTGAAACGGATAACCTTAGTAACAGTACTGTTCTTCAACAACAATCCACTCTTTTTCATTGGCAAAGTATGCCTCTTCTTAAAAAATGTATGAATATATGTAACATTAATCCTGTTTGGTCATGTGTGTTTGTTCATAAATCTTGTAATAAAACTGCAGATGCTCTTGCTAAAACATCTAGAAAACTTAACGTATGTGGGGAATAGTGGTTTAAACCACCTGACTTGTTAATTCACTTAGCAGCCTGCATTATGCATTTTATTTGGAAACATAGATGTAGAATTTTCTTTAGTAATATAACACCCAATCACAACTATGTCATTCATCAAGTAAGATCCTATATTGCATATCATCATTTAGGCCATACATCTGATAATCATCAAATTTCTCTTAGAAATAATATCAGTTTGACTCTTACTTGGAAACCACCTCCTTTACAATTTCTGAAGATTAACATTGATGCTTCTTTTAATCATAATTCCTTATTAGCTGGTATTGGAATTATAACTAGAACCTCTACAGGAGCATATGTTATGGGAAGGGGGACAGTAAGACGAGCCATAAATGTTCAACAAGCTGAAGCCTGGGCATTGTTGGAGTCTATGCAACTGGCTGCATCAAAGGGGTGGACTCATGTTATTTTTGAAACGGATAACCTTAGTAACAGTACTGTTCTTCAACAACAATCCACTCTTTTTCATTGGCAAAGTATGCCTCTTCTTAAAAAATGTATGAATATATGTAACATTAATCCTGTTTGGTCATGTGTGTTTGTTCATAAATCTTGTAATAAAACTGCAGATGCTCTTGCTAAAACATCTAGAAAACTTAACGTATGTGGGGAATAGTGGTTTAAACCACCTGACTTGTTAATTCCATTCATAAGATATGATGTAACAACTTTGCCTGTGTAAGAGAACTTTCTTCTTTGTTAAAAAAAATCATCTTACGAAATGTCAATAAAAAGACATGACAAAGCTGGGGAACCATAAGAAGCTCAAACCATAAGAAGAAGCATTCGAATATGAAGTGTAGGCAGTTTGAAAGACTTAAAATGAATGCTCTCCACCACTATTTTCACTCTTTGTTCTACGCTAGTGACTTGTTTGTTTAATAAATTTCAAGAAAATCTTTTAGGTCCACGAAATATTATTTAGCCAATCACATTCTTTGAAAATAATTACCTAAAATTATTAAATGTTATTAATTTAGGAAACATAACAAAACAAATATAAACAACTTCAACCTCACAAAAAAAAATCAGATGGCTAAAAGGATTTTCAACCCCACAAATTAGGAAAGCAGTTTCGTCAACTTTATCAGGAAAAATAAAATTTAGGCTAGTTGCATTTTTTTGAGTAAGATATAATCCGATGAGTATAGCATTATTTCCAGATTTCTACACATGATCCAAAGATAAGTAAAGATACGTTAGGAAAAATGACTCAAAGATATCAAAATTAATGTGAAAATCAATGTATAACAAAAAAAAATGAAACTTTAACAGATGCGCAAGATTTTCTAGACGTAAATATTTCTTGCTTCTAATGTGCTATCCAAAAAATAGTATATTCCAAATCAAAAACTATCGATAGTTATGTAAATTTTGGTATATTAAATAATATCATTTCCAAAATATTGTCTTCTTTTTTTTGGATTTTTTTCCTTGGTCTGTCTGTATAAAGTGCTCGAGCCAACAGCGGATCCCATCTTGTGTTTTTCATTTTTTTCGGGTTAAGTTCTTTTTCGGTTTGTGTTGTTGTCTAATCTATTAGGTTTTTGTATTGGATAAACCTCGAAGGTGTAACCAGTGGATGCGGCAGTGGAAGCTCATGAGCATTGAAATGGTTATTCTAATAAAGTAAACTCATGCAAGGTATTGAATCCTGAAATCCTTTTTTTTGGTATTCTTGGTATTTGGATTCTTGATTTCGTTTTTCTTTTTACTTGATTTTATGTTGAAGAAGTTGATGATACCTCACGAGCTCTTGAAAGATTCATTTATTTGTGGAATCTTCGGCTATACCTCAAGAGCTCAGCACCTTTTTCCTGCAAATCTTTCATCAACTGGGTTTCTTCGGATACAACTTAACTACTCTTCGATTTATTAACCATGGAGTTTGGACGGATCTAGTTATTGTTTTAGGTGTAAATGATTTTTATCGTCCCTATGTACGGATCAGGCCATTGGAAACCGCAATTTTCTTATCACTTTGTTTAAACTAGCCAAGCCATATATGGCATGGACATAAGATACAATTTTTCCCTATGGAGGGAACTGGTAACTATTGCAATTCGGTATTCTCTTGGTAGCCTTTTGTATATATGTTTTCTTTATCGAGTTGTAGTTTGCATGCATGGTGTATATTTAGGTCCTTTGTTATTGTTTTTCTTTTTAGCAGATTGAAAAAGGGGGGGTACAACAACCACACCCAATATTTTTCTTAGTAATCTGAATGGACAAACTCCAATATACTTTCTAGAGAATCAACTAGACAGTCAGACTCAATCTAGATAAAAAGTATATCAAAGAGTTTATATCTCAATCTCTCGATTTGATATATACTCAAGCAAATAGAAATCTGAGACTCTTTATCAAATACTAGAGAGATAACTTGGATGGTACCAAAGACCAATATCCAAGTAACAATCAATTTAAATAAACAACAAAAAGGTCGGATATTCTAATTGATTGAACAACGCACAACCTGTGATATTTCAATTATATGAAAAATATAATGCGGAAAAAAAATAACACAGACACCATGATTTTGTTAACGAGGTATCCGCAAATGCAGAAAAACCAGGGACCTAGTCCATATTGAACACACACTGTATTAAGCCGCTACAGACACCAGCCTACTCTAAATTAACTTCGGCCTGGACTGTAGTTGAACCCCAATGAATCTCACACTGATCCAAGGTACAGTTATGCTCCTACATCTCTGATCCCAGCAGGATACTACGTACTTAATTCCCTTAGCTGATCTCACCCACAACTAAGAGTTGCTACGACCCAAAGTTGAAGACTTTAATAAACAAATCTGTTTCGCACAGAAAAGTTTACGGTAATAGATAAATCCGTCTCCCACGAATATACCTACGAGTTTTGTTCCGTCTTTTGATAAATCAAGATGAACAGGAACCAATTGATAAGCCGGACTTATATTCCCAAAGAACAGCCTAGTATTATCAATCACTTCACAATAATCCTAATCGATGCAGCGAAAAAAGATATTGTTGAATCACAAACGATGAGACGAAGTGTTTGTGATTTCTTTTATATCTTGCCTATCAGAGATATCAATCTCAAGCCAATTATTACAATTATACTCGTACGATAGAAACAACAAGATGAGATCACACAACTACAAGAAAGTAGTATCGGTCTGGATTCACAATCCCAATGAAGTCTTTAAGTCGTTAACCTGGTTTAGAAGAAGAAACCAAAGGTTAAAAGAGAATTGACTCTAGATTAGCACAACTAGTATCACACAGAAGGTGTGGAGATTAGGTTTCCCAGTTGCTAGAGCTCTTCCTTATATTGTCTTTCAAATCAGGGTTTGCAATCAATCTTAGCTTGGTAACAAAGCATTCAATATTCACCGTTAGATGAAAACCTGATTTAGATTCAAGATAATATCTTTCAACCGTTAGATCGGAAACTAGCTTGTTACATAGAAATGAAATGCACATTTCTAGGCTTGTGTAACCGTACCCAAACTTGTACATTTGTTGGTTCAACAATAATCAACCAAATGGTTAGCCATATGATCACTTTCATATCAACCATATTCTTCTTCACCATAACTAGTTCAAGTGACTCAAATGAACTAGTTAGAGAGTTGTTCAATTGCAAGGAAATCTTATGTAACTACACAAAACACAATCGAAGCAAAAACGATTTGATTCACTCGAATCGATTCATGAACTATATAGCCACGGTTTGCATTTGCATTCCTTAGTTTATATAAGAATAAGTTCACAAATCATCGTTTTTACATATAACCTACTCAAGTTCGCGGACTGGGTTCGCGGACTTAAGTTCCCGGACGGAGTTCACAAACTCCAGCAGAAATTCTCAGGACAAGAAATTCCGCCAGTTCGCGGACTTGGCTCACGCCACCATGCCGGTTCTCTTGATCAACAAAGTTCGCAAACTTCGGTTCAAGGAATAAGGACTTATACATATATGTGTTTCCACAACAATTCTTATATCCTGCAATGGTTATATAATCTAAACTCTCATTTCAATCATTGGAACATTCTTAGAGGATGTGGATATTCTATAGTTGTTATTCACAAACTATTTTTCGTCAAAGTAAGAAATTTCCAAAGTGATTGAAACTTTTCATGACTTTCGTCACTAGGTAAAGATGAGCTTGGTTAAAGCGAAAGCTTAACAACACATATTTCGACAAATAGATAGGCGAGATAAACTCGGCTCGAAATAGCAAATGTGTATAATCTAAGTCTATATAGCAAAACGACTTTTGTCTCAAGATAGGAGATAAATAGACTTTTGAGTGATAGATAAGTTCAAGTCTCCACATACCTTTTAGTCGATGAAGATCCACTGGTTCCTTGAGTAGTCCTTCGTCTTGTAAGATGATTGCCATGGAGTTCTTGAGCTCAACTACACTTTCTATCCTAGTCCGAGACCTTAGCTATAGTAGACTAGAAATCAATACTTATAGTTTTGATCACTAACATTGACAAACATGCTTGAGATAGCAACACATGCGAGTTCGACCGAGCAATGCTCTAACAATCTCATCCTTTGTCAATTTTAGTGACAAAACTATCAATACATATGGAATACAAAAAATAAATAAATTAACTTTTGTAGCTCCTATTCCATATACCTAATCTTCAACATTACTTGAAATCTTCGGCACTTCCAAGTACTCCAATGATCCCAAAGGTTGTAAGTTCAGCATCATCGTTGTTGAAAATCTATAGCTATAACAACGAGAAAACAAGAGTTCTCAATCATTGTTATACAGTGTCATAGTATCATGACACAGCGTCAAAGTTCAATTGTATCACAAATTCAACAACAATACTACGGTGATATGTATCACTATTCCTTAGTCAATACTCCATCTCACATGGAAAACACCCCCCTTACATAATGATCCGAAAACCATATGTATTTGTAGTGTGAACTACATATTAATTCTCCCCCTTTTTGTCAATAAAATTGGCAAAGGTACAAGAACGGGATCCTAATGAAATTTCCGAAAGAGACATTTCATGACCAAAAGAAACCAAAAATATATCATCTTATTTAGATGCAATCATAAAGACGAATCTAAATGCATTCATCAAGGAGTTTGTAAAGATACAAGATAACCCCTATGATATTCCACAGCCGCACTCTCCATAAAGATTTGTCAATTAAGCACAAGTTCAATTAAGAACTCTCCCCCATAAAATGTCATTCCCGAAAGAACAACAAAAGCGACCTTAATTTCGAAAGAAAAGAAGGATTTCTTTGGACATAACAAATCACATACAAGTATGAATTTGAATCCAAAAATATGCAATTAAACTAACCACAAGAGAACCCATGATTAATTTAATCGACAAATGTTCAACATAAGTGAACTTATGGAGACTTAAAAACATATAATTAGATTAATCACAAGAGAACCCAGAATTAATCTAATCTAAATACACAACCAAACTAATCACAAAAGTAATCAATTTAATTGGTGATGCTCGACATAAGAAAACCTACGGAGAAACAACTAAATAACCAAACAAGATGATTAATTTAGTTGAATATGCTCGACCTAAAGTACCTCACGGAACAACAACATAGCTAATAATAAAAATAACCAACTTGGTCGTTCAATGCTCAACATAAGACACTTTATGGAGCCTCACAATAATACATAAAATATGGATCATGGAAGGTCGATAATGCGGAATACACAAGGATTCATTCTATTTTCTATCACTATTCGCATAACGACATTAAATAGACATAATCCTTGCAAACAAAAGATTTTAACCTATCTTCCATCAATAATTGACATAATAGGCTTAACTTTTGTATTTTTCAAAAGTCTATTCATTCTTTTAGCAATACATGCATATCGACATACGAAAGACTTAACTTTTGACAAGGTATGGGACAATCATAGTTCACGAAAGTAAACACACATATCCCATAACAAATTTGCAATATATAAAACCTTAAAGATTAATACTGCAAAAATCATCTTCCAAACAAATTTAGAGTTTAAACCAATAAATCTAAAAAAAATAAGATGAAAACGTTGGACATAGCTATCTGTAATCACAATAATGGCTATTCCAAACACTAGTTTTTCTTCTAACAAAATAGAAGATTTACTAGGCAAACATAAACTCTTATAGAGAACATGATCTGAAAAACACTAGATCCGGTCAGCAACCAGAGATTGAACATGGACGAGCTCATCAGTTTCTTTGTTCAATTCGTTTTTCAAAAACTCAAGATTCCTTGTTGTGATTCCGAGTTGTTCACGTATGACTTCAAAATCTTGAAGAATATTTCCTACCAGTTGTGATGATATTTGAACTGGTAGTTTGTTTTCATGATCAATGGCATGGAGGCATGTTATGAAAACAAGATTCTCATGAAACTCGATAGTCTTCCTTTCTTGACTTCATCATCTTCGTTTCCTCCATTCATTGTGCACACAAAAACCTTTGACCTTTCAGAACAGTGTAACACGGGATGACACCCAAGTATATAAATAAGTTCCATGGAAAACCCTAAGAGAACTTGTACACGTTCGTGTGGGCCAGAAGTTCATGCACTGGTGGTCACGGCCTTCAGATGTGACAAAAAGTAAGGAGAATGAAGTTCGAGTGTCAAAACTAATAGTTGAGAACCAACTATTTGGAGGAAGTACACGCAAACAGGAAATGTTCTCAAGAACAAAGGATCATGATTATCTACTAGAGAAAAACTGGAGCGAAGCTCAATATATTTTAAAGATCAACAACAAGAAGGGAAGAGAATACATACAACCTTGAAAACACTTCTCAAGACACACTTCTTGAGAACAATGAGCATCCTTCTTAAATTAAAAGAGGGATGTTGTAGTGAGCAGTCATGGTGTATTAAGATGAGAATTTTTCTAATCAATTTTGACTTCTTTTTTTTCTCCTTCAGAATAATTTAGAGACAAATCACATGACATAGTTGAAGGAGTTTTTTTAAGAGATGGACTACGAGTATCTGAGTTAATCGCTTTCCATGATTTTTTGATGCCCCATTTGAGTCTGTTTATGCTTATCTTAAGTTCTGAGACTCGATTATTGATATGTAAGCAATCTGGAGCTGAACTCTTGGATTTGCGGCCTTCTTCAGGGAGTGACAAGAAACTTGACCTTTCTTTCTTTCTCCAATGTCTTTTCCTCTTTTCAGAGTTATTATAGAAGTCAGTTACTCTTCGGTCATTCTTCCTGCTACCATTTTTTGTTTTAAAGGCACGATTAAGAAAAAACTTATCATAGTAGTTTTCTTGATTGTCGAAAGTGCCCTTTACTCCAACAATGTGAGAGACAGGTTTGATGACTTCTTTAGACATCCATGCAAGCATGTTGTGAAGTTTTTCATTCCTTAACCGAAAACGACATCTTCGCTCAGAATGTCCTTTATTTCCACAGTAATAGCAGTTTAAGGAATTATTCTTAACCGTTCTCGTGTGAGTAGATTTGAAAGAAGTAGAATCCTTATTTTTAGCCACATTACAAGATGCGAAAGTTTTTTCACATGAAGAATTATCAATAGCTTTAACAAAATTGATCTTACTAGTTTTTGGAGCGTCTATTCCTTTATAGCCCAGACCACGTGTATCACGATGTTCTTTACATGCTCCAATCATAGAAGACAATTTTGTAGAGATAGAATTGAATCTTCTCAGACTCTCTTCCAGTGATTTCACTTTATCAAGAGCATCTGCAAGGTCAGTCTCCAAAGATTTTTCTTTGGCAAGAAGACAGAGTTCTTTGTCATTAAAACATTTTTGTTGAGAGTCATATCTTGCTTCAGCTTCTGCAAGTCTTTCTTTCAACACAAGGAGATTTCGGAGAAGATTATCACATTCGGACCTTTTTGTTCATACATCTTCCTCACGATCTTTAACGATAGATTTTAGGAGATTATATCCTCCATCATATCCTTTAAAGATTTTTCTCAATTTTTTGTTTTCTTGACAAAGAGGAGTCATGTACTTACTCAAGCAAGTTGTTGACTTCTTTTCTTTCAAAGCATGGTCAAACAGCTTGATATATTGAGAGACTTACTCATCGATACTTTGTCCTTCTTCTGAATCACTGTCATCTGACAGTTCATCCAACTTCTCATCAAGAGATTTTTCCCAGTCGAATGCAGATTCAATCAAGGAACAGGAGATAAAGTTTTTTTTAGAAGTTTCAGGACTTTAAATCTCACCCGAGAGTCTCCGAACTGATGTTGCATTATCAAAGATAATATTCTTGCCCATAGAGTCAGATTGCCACAAACACAAACTTTTGAGGTCTTAAACGTGTTTGGATGCTCTGATACCAATTCAAAAAGTGGGGGTACAACAACCACACCCAATATTTCGCTTAGCAATCTGTATGGACAAACTCCAATATACTTTCTAGAGAATCAAGTAGACAATCAGACTCAATCTAGATAAAAAGTATATCAAAGAGTTTATATCTCAATCTCTCGATTTGATATATACTCAAGCAAATAGAAATCTGCGAGTCTTTATCAAATACTAGAGAGATAACTTGGATGGTACCATAGACCAATATCCAAGTCTCAATCAATTTAAATCAATAACCAAAAGGTGGGATATTCTAATTGATTGAACAACGCACAACCTGTGATATTTCAATTATATAACAAAATATAATGCGGAAAAGAAATAACACATACACCATAATTTTGTTAACGAGGAAACCGCAAATGCAGAAAAAACCTGGGACCTAGTCCAAATTGAACATACACTGTATTAAGCCGCTACAGACACTAGCCTACTCCAAATTAACTTCGGTCTGGACTGTAGTTGAACCCCAATCAATCTCACACTGATCCCAGCAGGATACTACGTACTTGATTCCCTTAGATGATCTCACCCACAACTAAGAGTTGCTACGACCCAAAGTCGAAGACTTTAATAAACAAATCTATATCACACAGAAAAGTCTACGGTAATAGATAAATCTGTCTCCCACGAATATACCTATGAGTTTTGTTCTGTCTTTTGATAAATCAAGGTGAAAAAGCGGGGGTCTAACAACACCACCCAATATTTCACTTAGCAATATGTATGGACAAATTCAAATATACTTTTAAGAGAATCAACAAGACTCAATCAATAAAAAGTATATCAACGAGTTTATATCTCTCTCTTGATTTGATTTACTCAAGCAGGTACTGAGAGTTCTAATCAAATACAAGGAATTACTCGGATGGTACCAAAGACCAATATCCGAGGATCAATCAATGGCAATCAACAACCAAAGGTTGGATTACTCCAATTGATGATCTGACGCACAACCTGTATTATTTCAATTATAAAGATAAAACAATATAATGTGGAAACTGAAATAACACAGACTTATATTCCCGAAGAACAGGAACCAATCAATAATACCAGACTTATATTCCCGAAGAAAAACTTAGTATTATCAATCACCTCACAATAATCTTAATCGACGCCGCGAAAATAGATATTGTGGAATCACAAACGATGAGACGAAGTTTGTTTGTGATTACTTTTCTATCTTTCCTATCGGGGATATAAAATCTCAAGCCAATTATTTCAATTGTACTCGTACGATAGAAGATGCAAGATCAGATCACACAACTACAAGAAAAGTAGTATCGGTCTGGCTTCACAATCCCAATGGAGTCTTAAAGTCGTTAACCTGGTTTAGAAGAAGAAACCAAAGGTTAAAGGAGAATCGACTCTACATTAGCACAACTAGTATCACACAGAATGTGTGGGGATTAGGTTTCCCAGTTGCTAGAGTTCTCCCTTATATACACTTTCAAATCAGGATTTGCAATCAATGTTAGCTTAGTAACAAATCATTCAATATTCATCGTTAGATGAAAACCTTATTAGATTCAACCTAACATTTCTCAACCGTTAGATCGAAAACTTAGCTTGTCACACACAAATGAAATGTCCAATTTTGGGTTTATGAACCGTACCCAAACATAAACATTAGTTGTTTCAACAAGTCAACCAAATGGTTAGCCATATGATTACTCTCATATCAACCTTATTCTTCTTTACCATAACTAGTTCAAATGACTCAAATGAACTAGTTAGAGAGTTGTTCGATTGCAAGGAAATCTTATGTAACTACACAAGACACAATTGAAGCAAAATCAGTTTGATTCACTCGAATCGGTTCATGAACTTTATAGCCACGGTTTGCAAAAGAATTCTTTAGTTTATTTAAACATTAGTTCAAGAACAACCGATTTTAGATATAACCTGCTCAAGTTTGCGGACTAGGTTCGCAGACTTAAGCTCATGGAAGGAGTACACAAACCCAGCAGAAAATCTCGGGCCGAGAAGTTCGCGGACTTGGCTCACGCCACTTTCATTTCTCTTGATCAACAATGTTCGCAAACTTTGGTTCAAGGAATAAGGACTTATACATATATGTGTTCCCACAACAATGCTTATATCCTACCAATGGTTATGTAATATAAACTCTCATTTCAATCATTGAAACATTCTCAGAGAACGTTATATACCCGTTATTCACATGCCATTTTTCGTCAAAGCAATTTTCAAAGTGATTGAAACATAACATGACTTTCGTCACTTGGTAAATATGAATTCGTCTAAAGCGAAAGCTTACCAACACATATTTCGAGAAATAGATAGGCGAGATAAACTCGACTCGAAATAGCAAATGTGTATAATGAAAGTCTATATATCAAAACGAATTTTGTCTCAAGAGTAGGAGATAGAGTAAATAGAGTTTTGAGTGACAGATAAGTTCAAGTGCACATAGCTTTTAGTCGATGAAGATCCACCAGTTCCTTGAGTATTCCTTTGTCTTGTATGATGATTTCCATGGATTCTTGAGCTCGACTACACTTTTTATCCTAATCCAAGACCTTAGCTCTAATAGGCTAGTAATAAAGACTTATAGTTTTGATCACTAATATTGACAAACATGCTTGAGATAGCAACGCATGCGAGTTCGACAGAGCAATGCTCTAACAATCTCCCCTTTTGTCAATTTTAGTGGTAAAATTATTAATACATATGGAATACAAAAATAAAATAAAATAACTTTTGGAGCTCCAATTCCACATGCCTAATCTTCAACATTACTCGAAATCTTCGTCACTTCCAAGTACTCCAATGATCCCAAAGGTTATAAGTTCAGCATCATCGTCGTTGAAGATCCGTAGCTATAACAACAATAAAACAATAGTTCTCAATCATTGTTATATACAGTGTCATAGTATTATTACACCGCGTCAAAGTTCAATTGTATCACAACTTCAACAAAAATACTATGGTGATACGTATCACTCCCTCTTAGTCAACACTCCATCTCACATGGAAACCACCACTCCTTACATAATGATCCGAAAATCATATGTATTTTTAGTGTGAACTACATATTAATTCTCCCCCTTTTTTTCAATAAAATTGGCAAAGGTACAAAAACGGGATCCTAATGAAATTTCCTAAATCCGAAGCTAAATGCATTCATCAAGGAGTTTAAAGATACAAGATAACCCCTATAGTATTTCACAGCCCCACTCCCCACAAAGATTTGACAATTAAGCGCAAGTTCAAAAAGAACTCCCCCCCCCCCCCCCCCCCCCCATAAATGTCATTCCCAAGGGAACAAGAGCGACCTTAATTTCGAAAGAGAAAAGAAAGATTTCTTTGGACATAACAAATCACATACAAGTATGAATTTGAATCCGAAATATTAAATTAACCACAAGAAGTTCATGATTAATTTAACCAAAAATGCTCAACACAAGTAAACTTATGGAGACTTAAGAGGGCTCAATTAGATTAATCACAAGTAAACCCATAATTAATCTTATCGAAATACACAACCAAATTAACCAAAAATTTAATCAATCTAATTGTTCATACTCACATAAGAGAGTCTATGGAGCAATGACTAAGTTAAACAATCAACCCAGTCATGAACGCTCAAACATAAGAAGACTTGTGGAGTCATAACTAAATAACCAAACAAGATGATTAATTTAGTTCAAAATGCTCAACATAAAATACCTTACGGAAAAACAACAAGGCTAATCATAAAAATAATCAACTTGGTTGTTTTGTGCTCAACATAAGACACATTACGGAGCCACACAGTAATACATAAAATATGGATCAGGGAAGATCAATTACTGCGGAATATTCAAGGATTCATTATATTTTCCATCACTATTTTCATAACGACATTTAATAGACATAATCCTTGCAAACAAAAGATTCTAACCTATCTTCCATCAATAAATGACAATATAGGCTTAAATTTTTTATTTGTCAAAAGTCCATTCATTCTTTCATCAATACATGCATATCAATTCATGAACGACTTTACTTTTGACAAGATATGGGACAATCAAGTTCACGGACGCAAACACACATATCCCATAACAATATTGCAATATATAAAACCATAAAGATTAATACTGCAAAAATCATCTTCCAAACAATTTTAGAATTTAAACCAATAAATCTAAAAACATGAAGATGAAAACGTTGGACATATCTACGTGTAATCACAAAAAATGCTATTCCAATCTCTATTTATTCTTCTAAACAAAACAAGAAAAATGGAAGATTTACTAGACAAACTCCTATAAAGAATTTCACTTACATTAAGTACTCTTCTCAAACTCTCTGTATTCATCAAGCTCATCTTCAATCAAATCAATCCTCGATTCCAGATGATCCATCTTTTCTTCGAGTTTCTTGGAAGAAGCTTCAAGTTCACTTTTAAGGGCACAAACTTGTTCTAAGACTAGATTCATGGTTAAAGAGAGCTTATCAAACTGAGAGACAGAGATGTTCCCGTCCAGAGAGGAACCGTGAGTATCAGGGCTCATCACATCAGAAGAATCGAATCGTATCTTCTTAGAAGGAAAGAGAACAATCCAAACATCATCTTCATTACTAGAAAGACTTGAAGAAGACATGATACAGACGGTAGAAGAAATGTTTATGCTAAGGAGACAAACTTCATTTTAAAATCAAGTGGGGATGGGATACAAATATCCAAAATCACCTTTGACCAAAACCCTAAAGAAATATCCACAGAAAAGATCCTTAACTGAAAACGTTTGAACAAAAATCTTGGCTAAGTAACAAAAAAAAAACTTTCATCAGAACCCTCTTGAAGATTAAGATTTTTGTCTACGAGGGATAAACAAAAATCATCAATACAATATTACAAACTGTAGTTGTTCCAATTCTCCAAAGAATCGATTAGCTTCTTTTGAGGGTATGCAGTATGTGATGTATATTGCTTTTTTTTTGATTTTATGAAAGAAGAGTTATCTTCATCATTCTTTCTTTCTTTTAGCACAGATTTGAATACCTTGATTGCTGATTTTCGTAAACTATGCATTGTATTGGAAATCTATTTTACAAAGGATAAGGGTTTTGTATGAGAATTCTTTTTCTTGTTCTACAAACAACGTTTGACAGAGGAATGCTTTTCCTGTTTCATGGTGCCACATGTTTTAAGGTGAGCCTGATTATCATGTATGGAAATCACATGAATAGATAAATTCTTGTGATTTTCTAAATTTTCCTTGTCGTCAGGGTGACTCAAAGATGAGGTATAATCAGGAGGAATTTGCCGACAATTCATAGTCGAAAAGGTTCGATATGTTTTGTACGAATCAGGATTGATCAACTTCAATTTTAAGTTAGTCAGTTGGTATTCCAGATTTTCAATCCTTTTTAAGACTTCCTTTACAGGATGAAGAATTTCAGAGGAAGTAAGATTGTTTATCATGGAATACTCAGAACTGTAGGGAGGATAGGTGTGATTATCAGCAAAAAGATTAAGAGAACCATCATAGATATCATCCTCGGGACAGTAGTCAAGAGTGGCCATCCATGCTTTAGTTATCTCACTCGTCTCCGTATCAGGACATTTTAAAGTATAGTGAATACTCTTATAGCACTTGAAACTGGAATTGTTATCATAGTTTTTCTGAAACTTTTTATTAATTGACTGAGCTTTCTTTTGAGACTTTCTTTTCCCCTGTCTAAGAGATTTCTTAAGATGTTGTATAAACAGTGAAAAAATCGAATTAAAACAATTCTCGTCACTTTTATCAGTCAATTTAGAACGTCGAGACTTACGGTCAGATGCAACAACATGATTGCTAAAATGATGACTTTTCTATCTTTTTTCAAGTTCAAGATCGAAAATTTTCAACTTTCTACCAAGAGTATTTCTAGATAGTATATCAAGGTTATTTCCCTCAACGATGGCATGCTTCTTAGAATCGTAGCTAGATGGCAGCGATCTGAGAATTTTCATTACAATGTCCTTTTCAGGAATAGTCTTACCCAATGCAAAGGATGCATTAACAATTTCAGACACTGTGTGATTAAACTCATCAAATGTTTCTTCATCTGCCATACGAAGGTTTTCCCAATCGGAATTAAGGTTTTGAATCCTAGCTTCCTTTTCACTGGAGTTACCTTCGAATACGGTTTCCAAAATATCCCAAGCTTCTTGCGAATTAGTGCAATTAGTTACATGGTGCTGAAGATTTGGGGTAATGGCATGTATGATCGCATTTAAACCGTCGGAGTTTTGCTTTGCAACAAGTATCTCAGCAGGGCTGTATTCACCAATAGGTTTGGGAACGTTTACATCTCCAACTGCCACAACGGAAGGATCATAGCCATTAACAACATATACCCATGATTTAAAATCACGCGCTAGAAGAAAATATCGCATAGAAATTTTCCACCATAAGTAATTAGAGCCATCGAAGACTGGTGGTACGTTAATAGAGATAGCACCTCTGTCCATAGAGTCAGATCGCTACAAACACATACTTGTAAAGTCTTAAACGTGTTTTCCTGCTCTGATACCAATTGAAAAAGCGGGGGTATAACAACACCACCCATTATTTCACTTAGAAATCTGTATGGACAAACTCGAATATTCTTTTAAGAGAATCAACAAGACTCAATCAATTAAAAGTATATCAACGAGTTTATATCTCTCTCTTGATTTGATTTACTCAAGCAGGGACTGCGAGTTCTAATCAAATACAAGGAATAACTCGGATGGTACCAAAGACCAATATCCGAGGATCAATCAATGACAATCAACATACAAAGGTTGGATTGCTCTAATTGATGATATAACGCACAACCTATATTATTTCAATTATAAAGATAAAACAATATAATGCGGAACTAAAATAACACAGACAGCAGAAATTTTGTTAACGAGGAAACCGCAAATGCAGAAAAACCCTGGGACCTAGTCCAGATTGAACACACAATGTATTAAGATGTTACAGACACTAGCCTACTCCAAACTAACTTCGGTCTGGACTGTAGTTGAACCCTAATCAATATCACACTGATCCAAGGTACAATTATGCTCTTACGCCTCTGATCCCAGCAGGATGCTACGTACTTAATAAACAAATCTGTATCACACGGAAAAGTCTACGATAATAGATAAATCCGTCTCCCACGAATATACCTACGAGTTTTGTTCAGTCTTTTGATAAATCAAGGTGAACATGAACCAACCGATAATACCAGACTTATATTCCCGAAGAACAACTTAGTATTATCAATCACCTCACAATCATCTTAATCGACGCAGCGAAAAAAGATATTGCGGAATCACAAACGATGAGACGAAGTTTGTTTGTGATTGCTTTTCTATCTTGCCTATCGGAGATATAAAATCTCAAGACAATTATTTCAATTATACTCGTACGATAGAAGATGCAAGATCAGATCACACAACTACAAGAAAAGTAGTATCGATCTGGCTTCACAATCCCAATGAAGTCTTTATGTCGTTAACCTGGTTTAGAAGAAGAAACCAAAGGTTATAGGAGAATCGACTCTATCTTAGCACAACTAGTATACACAGAATGTGTGGGGATTAGGTTTCCCAGTTGCTAGAGTTCTCCCTTATATACACTTTCAAATCAGGATTTGCAATCAATGTTAGCTTAGTAACAAAGCATTCAATATTCACTGTTAGATGAAAACATGATTAGATTCAAGTTAATATTTCTCAACCGTTGGATCGAAAACTTAGCTTGTCACACACAAATGAAATGTCCAATTTTGGTTTTAGGAACCGTACCCAAACATTAACATTTGTTGGTTCAACAAGTCAACCAAATTGTTAGCCATATGATTACTCTCATATCAACCTTATTCTTCTTTACCATAACTAGTTCAAATGACTCAAATGAACTAGTTAAAGAGTTGTTCAATTGCAAGGAAATATTATGTAACTACACAAGACACAATTGAAGCAAAATCGGTTTGATTCACTCGAACCGGTTCATGAACTTTATATCCACGGTTTGCAAAAGCATTCCTTAGTTTATTCAAACATTAGTTCAAGAACAACCGATTTTAGATATAGCCTGCTGAAGTTCACGGACTTAAGCTCATGGAAGGAGTACACAAACTCCAGCAGAAAATCTCGGGCCGAGAAGTTCCGCAATTTCGCGGACTGAGTTCGCGGACTTGGCTCGCGCCACTTCCATTTCTCTTGATCAACAAAGTTCGCAAACTTTGGTTCAAGGAATAAGGACTTATATATATATATATGTGTTTCCACAACAATGCTTATATCATACCAATGGTTATGTAAGCTAAACTCTCATTTCAATCATTGAAACATTCTTAGAGAACGTTATATAGCCGTTATTCACAAACCATTTTTCGTCAGAGCAATTTTCAAAGTGATTGAAACATAACATGACTTTCATCACTTGGTAAAGATGAATTCGGCTAAAGCGAAAGCTTACCAACACACATTTCGAGAAATAGATAGGAGAGATAAACTCGACTGGAAATAACAAATGTGTATAATGAAAGTATATATATCAGAACGACTTTTGTCTCAAGAGTAGGAGATAGAGTAAATATACTTTTGAGTGACAGATAAGTTCAAGTCTCCACATACCTTTTAGTCGATGAAGATCCACCAGTTCCTTGAGTAGTCCTTCGTCTTGTATGCTGATTGCCATGGATTTTTGATCTCAACTACACTTTCTATCCTAATCCAAGACCTTAGCTCTAATAGGCTAGTAATCAAGACTTATAGTTTTGATCACTAATATTGACAAACATGCTTGAGATAGCAACGCATGCGAGTTCGACCGAGCAATGCTCTAACAATCTCCCCTTTTGTCAATTTTAGTGGCAAAACTACTAATACATATGGAATACAAAAAAAAAATTAACTTTTGTAGCTCTTATTCCACATGCCTAATCTTCAACATTACTTGAAATCTTCGTCACTTCCATGTACTCCAATGATCCCAAAGGTTGTAAGTTCAGCATCATCGTCGTTGAAAATCCGTAGCTATAACAACAAGAAAACAATAGTTCTCAATCATTGTTATATAGCGTCATAGTATCATTACACAGCATTAAAGTTCAATTATATCACAACTTCAACAACAATACTATGGTGATATGTATCACTCCCCCTTATTCAATACACCATCTCACATGGAAACCACTCCCCCTTACATAATGATCCGAAAACCATATGTATTTGTAGTGTGAACTACATATTAATTCTCCACCTTTTTGTCAATAAAATTGGCAAAGGTACAAGAACGGGATCCTAATGAAATTTCCGAAAGAGACACTTCATGACCAAAAGAAAGAACACACATCATCTTATTTAGATGCAATCATAAATTTGAATCTAAATGCATTCATCAAGGAGTTTAAAGATACAAGATAACCCCTATAATATTCCACAGCCCCACTCTCCACAAAGATTTGACAATTAAGTGCAAGTTCAAAAAGAACTCCCCCCCATAAAATGTCATTCCCAAGGGAACAACAAGAGCGACCTTAATTTCGAAAGAGAAAAGAAGGATTTCTTTGGACATAACAAATCACATACAAGTATGAATTTGAATCCAAAATATTAAATTAACCACAAGAAGTTCATGATTAATTAAACCAAAAATTCTCAACACAAGTAAACTTATGGAGACTTAAGAGCGCTGAATTAGGTTAATCAAAAGTAACACATGCGAGTTCGACCGAGCAATGCTCTAAAATAAGGTGAACAGGAAACAATTGATAAACCAGACTTATTTTCCCGAAGAACAACCTAGTATTATCAATCACCTCACAATAATCCTAATCGACGCAGCAAAAAAGATATTGTGGAATCACAAATGATGAGACGAAGTGTTTGTGATTTATTTCATATCTTGCATATCGGAGATATCAATCTCAAGCCAATTATTACAATTGTACTCGGACGATAGAAACAGCAAGACCAGATCACACAACTACGAGAAAGTAGTATCGGTCTGGCTTCACAATCCCAATGAAGTCTTTAAGTCGTTAACCTGGTTTAGAAGAAGAAACCAAAGGTTAAAGGAGAATCGACTCTAGCTTAGCATAACTAGTATCACACAGAAGGTGTGTGGATTAGGTATCCCGGTTGCTAGAGCTCTCCCTTATATAGTCTTTCAAATCAGGGTTTGCGATCAATGTTAGCTTGGTAAGAAAGCATTCAATATTCATCGTTAGATGAAAACCTGATTTCGATTCAAGCTAATATCTTTCAACCGTTAGATCGAAAATTAGCTTGTTACACACAAATGAAATGAGCGTTTCTAGGATTGTGTAACCGTACCCAAACTTGTACATTTGTTGGTTCAACAATAGTCAACCAAATGGTTAGCCATATGATCACTTTCATATCAATCATATTCTTCTTCACCATTACTAGTTCTAGTGACTCAAATGAACTACTTAGAGAGTTGTTCAATTGCAAGGAAATCTTATTTAACTACACAAGACACAATCGAAGCAAAAACGATTTGATTCACTCGACTCTGTTCATGAACTATTTATCCACGGTTTGCATCTGTTGGGATCAGAGACGTAAGGAGCAAAATTGTACCTTGAATCAGTGTGAGATTGATTGGGGTTCAACTACAGTCCAGTTCGAAGTTAGTTTGTAGTAGGCTAGTGTCTGTAGCGGCTTAATACAATGTGGTGTTCAATCTGGACTAGGTCCCGGGGTTTTTCTGCATTTGCGGTTTCCTCGTTAACAAAACTTTTGGTGTTTGTGTTATTTCTTTACAGCATTATATTTTGTTATATAATTGAAATATCACAGGTTGTGCGTTGTATCGATCAATTATGAAATCCAACCTTTGGTTGTTGATTGGAAATTGATTGATCCTTGGATATTGGTCTTTGGTACCATCCAAGTTTATATCTCTTGTATTTAATAAAGACTCGCATATTTCTATTTGCTTGAGTATAGATTAAATCAAGAGATCGAGATAATAACTCCTTGATATACTTTTTATTAAGATTGAGTCTGACTGTCTTGTTGATTCTCTTAAAAGTATATTAGAGTTAGTCCATACAAATGTCTAATCGAAATACTGGGTGAGGTTGTTAGACTCCCACATTTTCACATTTCATCAAAGGTAGGTTCACAAACTTTATATTTTACAAAGACACAGATAGATAATTTGTTCCTAGTGGAGCTAGCACAATTGAGAATGAGCTCATCCTTGAGATCAAGCGATCTAGTCGTCAAGGGATCGAATTTCTACTAGTAAGAAACTCTAATTTGATAAAAACATCTTACAGAACGAAAGTTTTTACTTCCCAAATGAGTAAATAAACTAACGCCACAAAGGTATTTCAATATTTATTGAATGAAAAGCGATAAGGTCAGGCGGAAGTCAAAATAAACCACCATGATTTTTTCTTTGGTTTCTAGGTTTCATATTTCATTTAATATTCTATTTTTGTCCGAATTCCCTGTTCAATATTTTCTATCATTTTATCAAGATTTTTTGTCTTAATTTTATTTTTTTTTCTTTATGTATCTTTTTTCTACTTCTCTAATCTCTTTGATTTCTTGATGGAAAATCAATTTCTTGAATTGCTTGTTTTCCAGGATCGATTTTGCAGCAATGCCTTATCATATCAGTTGGCATTTTTCAAGTTTGTATCATCATAACTGGCATATTTACATTTGGCTAAAGCACTAGTGCCTCAATTTCTAGTTCTCTTTGTTACTCGCATCATGAATTTCAACACTTATCTTCATCGGGTGTCTCATGATATATAGTAGTTCGCTATATAGAAATGGGTACTTTACTTTCAATTTGATCCTCTGTATTCTAGCCTTTTTATTCATTATATCTTTTTCATCAACACCACATACTCTTTTTTCAGTCTTCTTTTGACATCTCTTCCTTTATACTCTTGTTAAATGCTAATTATCTCTTTGTTTCCCTCTATACCCTTCCCAAAAAAACAATTTCTCTTATTTCTTATTAGAAAGCATATCAATTGTACGTATTACCCAAAAAATTGAGGTAGATTATACTGATTAATAACCAATTAAAAGTAAGGGTTGTAACTTGTATCTCACTTTAACAATGCTATTTTCATTGGTATCAAAGATTGGAAATCCAGCTTGGCTGGTAAACTTTATGCTCATAGTATTATAACACGGCAAGAGACAGAAGAGTCTATTAGGTTTATTTGGCATCATCTTCGAACAAATAATCAGTGGTATGTTCAAGTCAAAACCCTTGATCCTAATATCTTTTCAATCAAATTTAGTAATGTCGATGATAAAAATGCAACTCTATATGGTGGTGCCTCGAATTTCGATGGATATTTAATAGATTTGAGATACTGTATTCTTAGTATGGATTAGTAATGTTGCTCCTACTCCTGTCACCATCATACATCAAGTTAGTTTTTGTATTACTCAACGTCATTTAGGTAATGCATTTGTTACTACTAATAAATATGTTTGAGCTAGATCTATTGTGAATGATACTTGGAAATCTCCTTGTTTGAATGTTTTGAAAATTAATATTGATGCCTCTTTCAGTCCTTATTCATTACTAGATTGTATCAGTATTATAAAAAGAAATAATACAAGTCCATATGTGGTGGGAAAGGAACAATTATAAGAGTTATTAATATTCATCAATTAGAAGCTTGGGACTTTTTAGGTGCTACAAATATGGCGACTCTCATGGTTGGTCACTTGGTGTGATGTAATTTTTTAAACTAATAATCTTAGTATCATCTCTTACCTTCCTTGGAAAAGTGTCCCACTTCCTCGGAAATGTGTAAACAAACGTAATATTAACTTAGTTTGGTCTTGTGTACTTGTGTATAGGGGTAGTAATAAAGCAAAAGATGGAAATGTGTAAACAAACGTAATATTAACTTAGTTTGGTCTTGTGTACTTGTGTATAGGGGTAGTAATAAAGCAAAAGATGTTTTAGCCAAGGTTGCTCGTAAATCATCATGGGAATTGCGAAATAATCTTTCTCAGTAAAAAAATGTGTATAAGAATAACCATGTCATAGATAATTGTAGATGTCACTGTAATCATTGTTATAAAAAGGTATGAGGTTTGTCTCCATGATAGCTAAGGCTATCAGACGGACGTCGTTGAACGGGGACCCCGATCCGGCGGTCGGGAAGTTCCAAATGGTGTTTTTCATTGGACGTCTAGGGTATTGTTAGGCGGGTCGATGTAGATGGACAGAATATTGGGTGGGTGTATTTTTTCCGTGTCATATAAACGCTTATGTCTTCCAAAACCTTGGCTTTTCTTCTCTAACGCAGATGCCTAAGGTTTCTTACTTCTCTGTGTTCCTTTTTGTGCTTCTTTTCTATGTGTGATATAGGTTGTTATAATAGATTCATATTTATACGTCGTAGTTGAATCAGAAAGACGATTGAGAATGATACAAGAAGAAGGTAAACATACAGATTCACAGAAACCCTAGAATTTTACCTTGATGATCTCTAATTAATTTTAAAGATCAATTTGGTGAATCGAAAATTACAAGTCTGGGACTGAAGATACTAGAGTTTTCATATATCGCTAATTTCTATAGCCTCCAAATAATATCTATTTTGATAATCAGCGTAATATATCTATTTCTTTAGCCTCCAAATAATATGCACTTTGGTAAGCATAAATCTCTTTGGATAACTGTTTGTCAACATTAATCAGCCAGTAAGAAATTGTTAATTGTATAGTTACCATCTCTTTGCATACAACATGACTCATCCGTAGTAGGTTTTCCATGAAACAAACAGGCCTAGGGGGATAATATTATTAGTTGTCAAAAGATCATAGGATTTAACAAATTTCATTGCTTGGGAAATAATTGTGTGTATAATTTTCAACTGTGAGTGAGTGGTTTGGGAAAGAATATGTTGATAGGTATATCATGGCAAAGGATTATAGATTTTTTCTTTGCTTTGGTTTATTTTTGGTCCTTTCAGTAAAAATGAGAGAAAGTTATATGTATAGACACTGACGCTGCTACTTTGGTGCTTGGCATTGCATGTCCATTGGAACGATGCCGTGCAATTTGTATTGATTCTTTCATTTGAAACTAATGTATTGCCATTGTAGGGTGACGAATCATACTTGGGTGTTATTTAAGAAACTTATATGGGGGTTTGAACTGTTTCTCCATGAGGGTGATATGATACCTGCTCTTGCCTCTGCGGAACCTAAATTGCACCCTGCAAAGGATGAACACCGGGATATTTTCAAGTATTATACCGAGGTTAAGCCTTCTCCTGCAACTTAAATGGAAATAACTTGCTAGGAGTTTTCTTTTACTAATTTTGACGACCTGCAATCGACCCTCAACAACATTTAATTTACTTTGGAGGTCATATGTATTCATCAGGCAGAGCTTAAGAACTTTTTGAAGTTTCTTTACCGGGAAAACTTGGCCAGAGAAAAGTTTGAGTAGCCTTTTTAATTAACCATTTAAGATGGAAAGTGTGTAATCCCACAGTTGCAGAAGTTTTGTAAGCAACAGATTTAAAAAGTATTGGGTTCGTAAAATGCACTAAAGGTTCTGGAGGTCTCAGAAATATGTTCAAACGAGATATGAAAGCTTGTTGTTTCGAAATCAACACTCCAGTACAAAGACGAGCTAATTGATTACCTAACTTTGAAGAATTTGCAAAGTAGAACCAACACTTGATGGCACATATCACAAGGGCCTTGGTCAGTTTATTTCAGTTGGGATGTGGAGTTATGTGCGAAGGGTGTGAAGCATGCTCTAGCCAGAACCCTCAGAACCCCAAACTCAATCGGTTGTTTTCCTGACTAAATTCAGTTTCTTCTCTCTTAGCTCTCCGTTGTCCACGAACCCCAAACTTAAATCTGTTCTTATGTTTTGTTTTGTTTTGTTTTAATATTGTTTTAATTGTTCCATCTTATTCGCTGCAGGGGTTAATCCATTACGTTACAACCATCAGTGCTATTGGAGGAGCTGCTACCAATGGTTTCTTTTTTTTGGAACCCTTTCTAGCAATGATCATTCTCATTCGGTAATATCAAATTTAAACACTTTATCTAGATTTCATATTAGTTACTCTCGATTAAACACTTGATTTTTTTTTTTTAAGTTGTCGCTACTTGCGAGTCTTCTCTTCCTTCTGTATAATTGCATCTAATCAGGACTGCATCGCACTTAATGGTTTTTGTTCTTAATAAAATATCAAGTCAGAAAGTTGTAGTTCCATGTTTGAAGGTTGATGTACCCTAAAAAATTCATGCTACAGTGTTACTCATTGAGATATATATTTCGAAAAATCTGATTAAACTTGCCTTACCCCAATATTGTTTCTTGAATTTTTCTAGATTCTACTGTCCCGTTAATATTTATTCATTTCCTTAGGACGTTAGAATGATAACACTTCTTTGATTTTTCCTCCATAGTTAGATTAAGGAGTTTTTTGGGTTGCGGTTGTCTACTAGAATATACTTAGAAGTCAAGTGTACGACTAAGAGTAATGCTTGTTTGCTAATTTTTGAAGGTGAACAAAATCTATGATAGTTTTGCTGTTACTAACTTACAACAATTTACTATATCAAAGGGCTATATCAATACATATGGTTGTTTGCTATATCAAAGGGCTTTTAGGGGATAGTAAATACATAGAAGTAGAAGAGAAGATGACAATGTTTTTATACACAATTGGGCATAACTGTAGGAATCTTATAATTTTACATCACTTTCAACATTCCGGTGAAAGAGTTAGTAAGTATTTTCATGAAGTGTTGACTGCTATGAGGATTTGGTCTGCTGAAGATTTAGTTCCTCCACCTAATGTATTTGACAAGCCAGATATAACTAAAAAGCATAAACGTCTCAGAAAATGTGCTTTCAAAGGTGTCGTTGGTGCATTGGATGGCACTCTAATTAGTGCGAGCATTCCATTCAAGAAGAAAACACCGTATAGATGAAGGGGAAGAGGAGAATGTTCCCAAAACATGCTGGATTACTTAAGTGTATGACTATCAAGAACTCATAGTCACATCATGAATTATCTCTACTTAGGCTAATCCCTATGGGCTATGGGCTAGATTGGAGTGCTAGATTGGCCAAAAAGTGTTGCAAATCAAAAAATAAGTATTGGAAAAAAGTTAATAGTGATAGTTCTCTCTCCTACAGGTGCTCGCAGTCCAACTATCGCGAGATTGAAACACTGAACCGTTCGCGCTCAAAAAGTGGTCTAAACGCTGAACCGTTCAGCGCCGAGAGAAAATTTTCTGATCTAACGGCTGAAAATTAAAACGCCGAACGGTTCGGCGTTATATGGTGGTCTCGATGCTAATCTAGCTGCTAGATTAGCCATCCCATAGGACTTAGGAAGTTGCCCATTCTGACGTGGATGGCCAATCTAGCAGCTAGATATCTAGCACATAGGACAGCCTTAAAAGATGATTAATCATCCATGAATGAAGCTGAGTAAACTGAAAGTGAATATGCTTGAATGAACCCAAATCTAAATATTCTCTAGACAGACGTCAAAAGAAAAATGACTGCATAGTTATAAATAGTTAGCCAATGTAACCCAAGATTTGTATTGTTATATTTTCCTTCACATATGAAAGCGTCATAGAAACTTACGCACAGCTGCAACTTGACAGCACGGTCTCTAATACCATTTTCATTTTCTTGTCGATTATGAATTTTCAAGACTTTTCAGTGTGGGATTTCGAATACAGAAGCTCCTCTCGTCAATTCAATTGCAGAATCCGGTTAGAAGATCTTCAAGGACTTCACAATTAGAATAGAATTGCTCATTCCAGCAACCATTGGTAAAATTAACTCTATGAAGGTGAAGGCGCTCGAGTCTTGGAAAAGAGAGATATCTTTAGGAAAGCATATGTTAGGGGTTATTTCTAATGTCAACAACATGAATGATGCACAACTACAAAGACACCATGGAATAGAGAAGGGTTTTTCTTGATCTAAGAATAGACAATTACTATATGTTTGACATAATTGATCAGTTGCGCTCATGTGCACAATTTTGGCTTAAAATCTTAGTTGGCTGAAGTCTATTGGAAAAGGGGATACGAGTTTAGCCAAGGATGGGTAATCGTTGATGGACTGCAGCAATGGCGCACTGAATTTGGAATCACACCAAAGAAAATATGTGATGAATAAGGTAGCTGGAGATTTGATGCGAAATAAGACATGTTAGAATGCAAATCTACTATGATTCAAAAGACATTAAAAACAATTTATTACACTGAAGGACCCAATAAAGGACATCCACATATGTTGGATTTATATTGCATCATAATGCAGAAACATTAAAACGAAAAGGAAATATAATTCCATTAGTGAACATATATCTGCAACCTATAAAAGTTGCATTTGGATATAAATTGCAGAAACAAACATAATTGAAACTCACAATAAAAATCAAATAACAGTTTGGTGAATGAGGGGATGTCAGGTACATACTTTACAAACGATGTAACACTGAATGAATGATGTTAGCTAGGAACATGATGTTTTTAGAGGGGACAGTAGAAAGATCTTTGGATAAGCACTAAGACTAATTTCTAGTAATAAGGAGCGACGTAAGCTGGTGGTGGTGGAGATGGGTAGGAAGATTTAGGAGTATACTTTGGTGATTCGTATTTTGGAGCGACGTAAGCTGGTGGTGGTGGAGACGCATAGACGTACTTAGGGGTGTATTTTGGTTCTCCGTACTTGGGGGAGACGTAAGCCGGTGGTGGTGGAGATGCGTAGACGTACTTAGGGGTGTACACTGGTGCTTCGTACTTGGGGGCGACGTAAGCCGGTGGTGGTGGAGATGCGTAGACGTACTTAGGGGTGTACACTGGTGCTTCGTACTTGGGGGCGACGTAAGCCGGTGGCGGTGGAGATGCGTAGACGTACTTAGGGGTGTACACTGGTGCTTCGTACTTGGGGGCGACGTAAGCCGGTGGTGGTGGAGATGCGTAGACATATTTAGGAGTATACTTTGGCGCTTCGTATTTAGGAGTGTATTTTGGTGCTTCGTACTTGGGTGCTTTATATTTTGGTGCTTCGTATTTGGGTGCTTCGTATTTAGGAGTATATTTTGGTGCTTCGTACTTGGGGGCATCGTATTTCGGAGTATATTTTGGTGCTTCGTACTTGGGAGCGACGTAAGCCGGTGGTGGTGGAGATGTGTAAACGTATTTAGGAGTATACTTTGGTGCTTCGTACTTGGGAGCGACGTAAGCCGGTGGTGATGGAGTTGCATAGACGTATTTTGGAGCTTCGTATTTTGGAAGATATGCTTTTACAGTAAGATCTACAACTGGTTTCTTGTATGGAGTTTCCTTGTTGGGCGTGTAAGGCTCGTATTCAGCTAGTGCAACATGGATTAGAACGAATAAGGTTAAAGCATGAACCAGACATGCTGAGATCCTTGCCATGTTGATTGATAGGTGAAGGCAAAGAAGAAAGAAAGAATACCTAACAAGTTGTTGTTCGTAGAGATTATGATGAAGAGAGAGGCTTCTGAACCCAATTATATAGTGCAACACTTGATTACGTTTTCTTCTCTTAATAATGCACAATTAATTGAATAATATCCACTTGGGAGGCATGCTAGTCAGTTGTGTACCACTAACTCAATGTATAACACCGAGTAAAAAAAATAACTCAATGTATAACACAAGTCGAGGCACGCACGATCTTCGGGTGATCAACGATTGAAATTGAATATGGACGCATTCTTGTACGCGTTGGGATGTTTCTCAACTATAGATCGTGCAGACTCATAGTGTCTCTTAGTGGTCATGCATCTTCTGTTTTTGTTGTGTAATTTAACTTGCCAGAACAAACATCAAAATGTTTTAAACTTTATCAAGCCCAAGACATTAAAATTCGTAAAAATTTGGATTAAAAAAAATCACAAAATTGATTAAAAAGACCAAAATCAACAATTCTTAGGTAAAAAAAATATGTAAAATTTGATATTGTTTAAATGGACGAGAATGTAAAAATAGCCAGGATGTAAACAGTTTCATCCTACCCATTTTCAAATACCTTTTATTATTTTTAATTACATCGGGATTCATCCAGTTTCATCCTCGCTCTCTTTAAGTTTAAGCCAAGATGAATCTAGTTTCATTCTTGCTATTTTATTTGTGTCCATTTTACCCATACTAATTTTTACTCGTCCATTAGAACCATGTTTTAAAAATATTTGGACAAATGATCCATTTTCCGAGAAAAAATCCTTTTATTAAGAAAATTTTATACTTGTATATATGATCATCAAATAACCCTATTACATGTTGCTTATAGAAATTGAAGTCTAAATTTTTTTAAAGGTGAGAGATTGAAGTCTCTAGTTTCCTCACATGTGCTTTTGGGCCATTTAGTTCTTTATACTGGTGCGCTTGAGAGGCCCATGTGTTTTTTCCCATTTTCTTCATTGATTAAATCATCTTACGAAAGAATTACTTAACTGCTTGACTGTGGGATGAGATGGAGGTAAGTTATTGTCGTAGCATTGTTGAAGATGAGTCTGAATATTGTGCAGATTAGCTTCAATGTTGCCAAAGTGATATCTCTTCCATAGCTGCAGTTGAGTTCTGGTGAATTTTAATTTACTAGAGAACTGATAAGATGGGGATCCCAACATTGGCTTTCTATCCGGAAAGAATTTTATATGCAACAGTGTTTATGGGTGAAAACTATTCCTGCCGAATTTGGTAATTTGGGGTGTGTGGATGAGGAATGAATCTAAACCCTAAACAAATGCACTGCACGGGAGTGCTTTGTGATTCGCGAAATCAATTTGTACAATTCTGTCCTAAACCAAGAAATGGTCGTTCCAGACTTGTTTCGGTCACAAAGTGAAGGAGAAGGGGTTGATCTTAGGGAGGGAAACGAATAAGGTGTTGAGATTGTGAAGGTGTTGGATATGTATGACTTGTATCAGAAAGATGAACTGGCTTGCAGAATGTAAGCTATCAGTTCCGGTGTTTGAATACGGTTGTATCAACACTTGCTTCTATTGTCTTGTCTTGTCGAAATAGGGAGGAGAACCTATTTATACAAGTCATTGAGCCTTACTCACGTATCTCGTGGGAAATGGAGAAAGTGGACTGATGGAGTAGTGGAGTTGCGGGTGTTAGTGTTACACGATCAGTCTTGCCCACTTCTCCTATCATCACTAACCGTCCATGACTTCCTGACATGTTCTTGTGATGGCGTGTTGTGTGCTGCACGCTGTAAACCGCCAGACCAATACCCCAGTATGTATCCCCAGTTTGTGACATGATTGATGTCTCGAGTGTGTGGATCGTGGGAATCACAGAAGGTAACATGTAATGCTAGGTTAAATAACTAAGTTATTTGGAATTTGATACTTGTAAAATATCACGTGAATTCTATGCATGTAATGCATCGAATATATTCAGCATGTATGAAGCATCGATGGTTTAAAGCTTAATGGAGTAAGTCATGATTAAGCGTCTTAAAATAGATGCGTGTCTAGCCATCTTCAAGTGATCGTTTGCGGCTGTACAGGTAAGTCCTGACTTGACCGATCACTTGGTGTGGTAGAGTGGCGGATGGTAATCACCACAACACCTCATTGACCAGTTAACTCCTGACCAGGGTTGTATAACCAAGCAGGTGAAGTTGAACGGACGAGATGATCTTTGAGACACTCATCTGCTACCGTTAGTGGAATTAGGGTTTATGAAGAGGTGCGCAAGCATCACTCTTCAGCTTGGTCGAAACCAAGCTTGAGACGCAATTTTAGTCGGGCCGATCGTGCATGCGTGTAGACGGCATGCCGGCGTAGGCGCCCATACCTCATTGTCTCGTGAAAGTGTGATCTAAGCCACTCAATTTGTCCGACGAAGTTGAGTGGTTGTGATCAATTTGCGATAGAAATCCGGTCTTGGCCGAGACGACCAAGCTTGGTCGGTCGGGCGCGCGTTTAGAGACGACCAAGCTTGGTCGGTCTTGTCGATTAGTCTGGTATACAGACGGCGGGCTGGTGTACACGTCCATACCTTAATACCCCATAGAAACGTGATCTGAGCCACTCAATTTGTCCGACAAAGTTGAGTGGTCGAGATTAGTTTGCAATTGGGAGATGTGACCACGCCTAGTTTGGGCGTGCGAATCGAGACGACCACGCATGATATGCCTTGGCCGATCGGGTGCGGAGATATGTGGGACCACAGTGATTCTGTTGATACTCACTGGACCTAGGGGTGTAAATTGGGCCGGGCCGGGCATCCCGACCTATTTATTAAATGGGACGGTATAGGGCGGGCCAGAACATCTCTTATCCATGAAATTAAAAGGGCCGGGCGGGAAGGATTATTTATCTACAGTTAGTACCCATGACCTACCCAAGCCTGTTTTGTATTTTGGGCTCGGGCGGGTAGGGCCGGGAGGGCCTTGAATATTACAAACAAATATATATATTATACATATATATTGTTAAAAATAAAAAGAAAGTAGTAATAATACACAAGTTTTACTTAAAATTAATAATCAAATACGAGAATTGAGATGGAAATAAGATAAACCAAACTTCCTATAGTTTTTCCTGAATTGAATCATTAGAAAAGGAAACTGCCTTAGATTTTGCTCAATATTTTCTCTATATGGTTAACAAAAATAGACTCCAATGGTATAAAAGTTAAGAAATACATATGAAAACTATGAGGGTTGACTGTATTTAGTATATGTACCAAGTATATTCTAGGATAAAACAAATGAGAACAGTCAATTAGGCTAGGTAAATGGATAACACTAGCGGGCTAACATGACGGGTAGCATTGACGGGATAATAGGGAGGGTATTGGGCCGGGCAAGAAAATTTGAATTGTGGCCTGTGCCCACCCTCTTATTTAAATGAGCTAGGTCGGGCCAGCCCGTAAAGGGCCACGATCACCCATGGACTGTCATGGGACAGGGAGGACGGTACTGGGCCTCGGGCTTCCGGGCAAAATTTACACCCCTAACTGGACCTGCCTAATTAGGGTTTTTCCAGCCGTGTGTCATGCCTTGTTTGGGCGCACAAATTGGGACGACCATCCATGTTTGGTCTTGACCGATCGGTCATGTATGTAGGCGGGCCCATGGTGTTTGTGTTGACATGCTCCGGGCCCTTTGAATCTACATCTACACCCTCCATCTATGCCTGCGAAAATGGATGGTTGAGACTGATTTGCGACACATGTAATGTGCTGCAAACCCTAATTTAGGGTTTCTCGTCCACGCTTCTTGGGTTGTACGAATTGGAAAGCCATGCTACCCTTTTGGAGAGGCCGACCATGCGGGATCCGCATTGGTCCGGTGTTGAACATTCCAATACCTGCTTGAGGGTTATGGATTCGATCTAAGCCATCCAATCATGCTGGTGAAGTTGGATGGTCGTGATCGTTTCTGAGACTGATACGGACAGTCCAGATGCTCGATCGGGCTAGTATAACACTCCGAGAGTTATAGCATGTACGGGTATTTCGTACATGCCTCCTTATTTAATGCTTGGAGATTCGTGTTGCTCTGCTGAGAGCAACACTCAGTCGTCATGCCGCACCAATAATGATAAGAGTGAAGCAGTAAAGGAAATACAAGGCTGGTCATACATTAATAATGTTATAAATTCACAAGGTATATGGGACTGTTGCTACATGCTCCAATTTAGGTGAATTAGTAAAGTGGAGAAGTATTCATCACTTATCAGTGGCATTATCCTTTGCAGGATGTCAGCGCATAAATTTAATTTTACAATTTTAGCCCATCAACAAACAGGCAGGTGACAAATTTCTAGAAGCTGATCGCAATACAACTTATTTTCATTCTATAGCTAATTTTAATAAGCGGAGATCTCACATTGGTGCTATTCAAGATCCTTTGGGTATATGGTATGATAACACAAATGATATTGAAGATATTTTTCGTAAGCACTTTATGGATATATCTAATACGTCTAACCCTCAACCTAGCCAGGATATTTTGCAGCATTTCTGTAACGGACTGGTGAATTTTCCCTCCTAATGGGCTGGTTTTCAATCCATTAGCAAGGCCAAGCCCACCAGTACGTCACTCGACGTGTAATATGATACATAAACAACAAAAAAATTTATACAAAGAGAAAATAGTGAAGGACAGTAAAATAATGACTACATGCTTGTCCATGGGATTATCTCCTAGTTTTTGGTTAACCTTCTGGAAGATAAAAATGCCATACAAGTACCAGATTTTTATGTGGAAAGTTATCCATAATGTTGTTCCTGTCAAAGTTAGGATTTTTAAACACATGAATGTTGTTGATCAACACTGTGTGCTTTGCAATCTGCATCAAGTTGAGGATTTGGATCACATGTTACTTCACTGTCCTTTCTCTCAAACATTTTGGCAGACGTTTTTCCCTCACCACTTTTCTTCTTTTATGCAGCATTCTACAATCCTTTCTTGGATTCACAGCTGGCAAGACAAGGAAGATGATATATCTATTCAGAAGATTCAAACATCTATTCACTTAGCATCCTGCATTATGCATTTTATTTGGAAACATAGATGTAGAATTTTCTTTAGTAATATAACACTCAATCACAACTATGTCATTCATCAAGTAAGATCCTATATTGCATATCATCATTTAGGCCATACATATCATAATCATCACATTTCTCTTAGAGATAATATCAGTTTGACTCTTACTTGGAAACCACCTCCTTTACAATTTCTGAAGATTAACATTGATGCTTCTTTTAATTATAATTCCTTATTAGTTGGTATTGGAATTATAACTAGAACCTCTACAGGAGCATATGTTATGGGAAGGGGGACAGTAAGACGAGCCATAAATGTTCAACAAGCTGAAGCCTGGGCATTGTTGGAGTCTATGCAACTGGCTGCATCAAATGGGTGGACTCATGTTATTTTTGAAACGGATAACCTTAGTAACAGTACTGTTCTGCAACAACAATCTACTCTTTCTCATTGGCAAAGTATGCCTCTTCTTAAAAAATGTATGAATATATGTAACATTAATCCTGTTTGGTCATGTGTGTTTGTTCATAAATCTTGTAATAAAACTGCAGATGCTCTTGCTAAAAAATCTAGAAAACTTAACGTATGTGGGGAATAGTGGTTTAAACCACCTGACTTGTTAATGCCCTTCATAAGATATGATGTAACAACTTTGCCTGTGTAAGAGAACTTTCTTCTTTGTTAAAAAAAATCATCTTACGAAATGTCAATAAAAAGACATGACAAAGCTGGGGAACCATAAAAAGCTCAAACCATAAGAAGAAGCATTCGAATATGAAGTGTAGGCAGTTTAAAAGACTGAAAATGAATGCTCTCCACCACTATTTTCACTCTTTGTTCTACGCTAGTGACTTGTTTGTTTAATAAATTTCAAGAAAATCTTTTAGGCCCACGAAATATTATTTAGCCAATCACATTCTTTGAAAATAATTACCTAAAATTATTAAATGTTATTAATTTAGGAAACATAACAAAAAAAATATAAACAACTTCAACGTCACAAAAAAAAATCATTATAATAAAATTAAATACGCAATGTGCATCATGATATCATCATAAAATTGGATAAATCATATGAATAAAAAAAAATATCCAATGTCCAGTGTCCATTTACAGTTTTGTGATAAAATCTTCCTAATTACAACTCCAAACTACGGATAAAAGAAAATACTTACAATTACATTTTCAGTTGGGTATTAAAAAAATATATAAAATTTATATTGACGATTAAAAGAAAATACTTGATTTGTGGATGTCACACATGAATCAAGAAATCTTCTTTCGATGGTTTACAAAAGGGTTTGTTAATCTTGTACAAATAAAAATAATACAACATCAATAAGAGTAAAAATCAAACAAACAATAAAATTTGCAGAGAAGAAAAAAAAAATTGAATATGAAACAGACGGCTAAAAGGATTTTCAAACCCACAAATTAGGAAAGCAGTTTCGTCAACTTTATCAGGAAAAATAAAATTTAGGCTAGTTGCATTTTTTTGAGTAAGATATAATCCGATGAGTATAGCATTATTTCCAGATTTCTACACATGATCCAAAGATAAGTAAAGATACGTTAGGAAAAATGACTCAAAGATATCAAAATTAATGTGAAAATCAATGTATAACAAAAAAAAATGAAACTTTAACAGATGCGCAAGATTTTCTAGACGTAAATATTTCTTGCTTTTAATGTGCTATCCAAAAAATAGTATATTCAAAATCAAAAACTATCGATAGTTATGTAAATTTTGGTATATTAAATAATATCATTTCCAAAATATTGTCTTCTTTTTTTTGGAATTTCTTTCCTTGGTCTGTCTATATAAAGTGCTCGAGCCAACAGCGGATCCCATCTTGTTTTTTCATTTTTTTCGGGTTAAGTTCTTTTTCGGTTTGTGTTGTTGTCTAATCTATTAGGTTTTTGTATTGGATAAACCTCGAAGGTGTAATCAGTGGATGCGGCAGTGGAAGATGATGAGCATTGAAATGGTTATTCTAATAAAGTAAACTCATGCAAGGTATTGAATCCTGAAATCCTTTTTTTTTTGGTATTCTTGGTATTTGGATTCTTGATTTCGTTTTGCTTTTTACTTGATTTTATGTTGAAGAAGTTGATGATACCTCACGAGCTCTTGAAAGATTCATTTATTTGTGGAATCTTCGGCTATACCTCAAGAGCTAAGCACCTTTTTCCTGCAAATCTTTCATCAACTGGGTTTCTTTGGATACAACTTAACTACTCTTCGATTTATTAACCATGGTGTTTGGACGGATCTAGTTATTGTTTTAGGTGTAAATGAGTTTTATCGTCCCTATGTACGGATCAAGCCATTAGAAACCGCAATTTTCTTATCACTTTGTTTAAACTAGCCAAGCCATATATGGCATGGACATAAGATACAATTTTTCCCTGTGGAGGGAACTGGTAACTATTGCAATTCGGTATTCTCTTGGTAGCCTTTTGTATATATGTTTTCTTTATCGAGTTGTAGTTTACATGCATGGTGTATATTTAGGTCCTTTGTTATTGATTTTTTTTTAGCAGATTGAAAAAGTGGGGGTACAACAACCACACCCAATATTTTGCTTAATAATCTGAATGGAAAAACTCCAATATACTTTCTAGAGAATCAACTAGACAGTCAGACTCAATCTAGATAAAAAGTATATCAAAGAGTTTATATCTCAATCTCTCGATTTGATATATACTCAAGCAAATAGAAATATGAGACTCTTTATCAAATACTAGAGAGATAACTTGGATGGTACCAAAGACCAATATCCAAGTGTCAATCAATTTAAATAAACAACAAAAAGGTCGGATATTCTAATTGATTGAACAACGCACAACCTGTGATATTTCAATTATATGAAAAATATAATGCGGAAAAGAAATAACACAGACACCATGATTTTGTTAAAGAGGTATCCGCAAATGCAGAAAAACCAGGGACCTAGTCCATATTGAACACACAATGTATTAAGCCGCTACAGACACCAGCCTACTCTAAATTAACTTCGGCCTGGACTGTAGTTGAACCCCAATCAATCTCACACTGATCCAAGGTACAGTTATGCTCCTAAGTCTCTGATCCCATCAAGATACTACGTACTTGATTCCCTTAGTTGATCTCACCCACAACTAAGAGTTGCTACGACCCAAAGTTGAAGACTTTAATAAACAAATCTGTATCGCACAGAAAAGTCTAAGGTAATAGATAAATCCGTCTCCCACGAATATACCTACGAGTTTTGTTCCGTCTTTTGATAAATCAAGATGAACAGGAACCAATTGATAAACCAGACTTATATTCCCAAAGAACAGCCTAGTATTATCAATCACTTCACAATAATCCTAATCGACGCAGCGAAAAAAGATATTGTTGAATCACAAACGATGAGACGAAGTGTTTGTGATTTCTTTTATATCTTGCCTATCGGAGATATCAATCTCAAGCCAATTATTACAATTATACTCGTACGATAGAAACAGCAAGATGAGATCACACAACTACAAGAAAGTAGTATCGGTCTGGATTCACAATCCCAATGAAGTCTTTAAGTCGTTAACCTGGTTTAGAAGAAGAAACCAAAGGTTAAAGGAGAATTGACTCTAGCTTATCACAACTAGTATCACACAGAAGGTGTGGAGATTAGGTTTCCCAGTTGCTAGAGCTCTTCCTTATATTGTCTTTCAAATCAGGGTTTGCAATCAATCTTATCTTGGTAACAAATCATTCAATATTCACCATTAGATGAAAACCTGATTTAGATTCAAGCTAATATCTTTCAACCGTTAGATCGAAAACTAGCTTGTTACACAGAAATGAAATGCACATTTCTAGGCTTGTGTAACCGTACCCAAACTTGTACATTTGTTGGTTCAACAATAGTCAACCAAATGGTTAGCCATATGATCACTTTCATATCAACCATATTCTTCTTCACCATAACTAGTTCAAGTGACTCAAATGAACTAGTTAGAGAGTTGTTCAATTGCAAGGAAATCTTATGTAACTACATAGGACACAATCGAAGCAAAAACGATTTGATTCACTCGAATCGGTTCATGAACTATATAGCCACGGTTTGCATTTGCATTCCTTAGTTTATATAAGAATAAGTTCACAAATCATCGTTTTTAGATATAACCTACTCAAGTTTGCGGACTGGGTTCGCGGACTTAAGTTCCCGGACGGAGTTCGCAAACTCCAGCAGAAATTCTCAGGACAAGAACTTCCGCCAGTTCGCGGACTTGGCTCACGCCACCATGTCGGTTCTCTTGATCAACAAAGTTCGCAAACTCCGGTTCAAGGAATAAGGACTTATACATATATGTGTTTCCACAACAATTCTTATATCCTCCAATGGTTATATAATCTAAACTCTCATTTCAATCATTGGAACATTCTTAGAGGACGTGGATATTCTATAGTTGTTATTCACAAACTATTTTTCGTCAAAGTAAGAAATTTCCAAAGTGATTGAAACTTTTCATGACTTTCGTCACTAGGTAAAGATGAGCTTGGTTAAAGCGAAAGCTTAACAACACATATTTCGAGAAATAGATAGGCGAGATAAACTCGGCTCGAAATAGCAAATGTGTATAATCTAAGTCTATATAGCAAAACGACTTTTGTCTCAAGATAGGAGATAAATAGACTTTTGAGTGATAGATAAGTTCAAGTCTCCACATACCTTTTAGTCGATGAAGATCCACTGGTTCCTTGAGTAGTCCTTCGTCTTGTAAGATGATTGCCATGGAGTTATTGAGCTCAACTCACTACAAGAAAATGGAGATTTAGTGTCAAAACAAATTGTCAGGAAATCTCCTGTTTTTGTCTCGAAATATTTTCTGAGATGGATTTTTTTTTGTCACGAAGTTTTCTCAAATACCCCGTCTGGGAAAGTATTTCTCGACAAAATTACGAACGGTCACGAGAAAAATTAATTAACAACTAAAAAATTATTGTCAACAAAAGTCTCTTTCACCAATGAAATAAAATTGTCCGCGAAAGTTATTTTAATGACGGAAAAATTTGACACCGAAAGGCATTTTTTGCGAGCAAGATTTTTGTCGCAAAAATGTAAATTCCATGACAAACTAATTTGTCTTTAATGGTAACTATTCAAGACCAATTAAATTGTCTCAAAAACAAAAGTTTTGTGTCAATTTAATTTTTCTTTAATGATAACCATTTAAGACCAATAAAATTGTCTCAAAAATGAAAGTTTCGTGTCAATTTGATTTGTCTTTAATAATAACTATTTAAGACCAAAAAATTGTCTCAAAAGCGAAAGTTTTGTGTCAATTTAATTTGTCTTTGATAGTAATTATCTGAAACAAATTTTTTTGTCTCTAATTAATTTAGTCAGAGACAATATCAATAGCCTCTGAATACCAAATTTTGAAGACTAACTTATTCGTCTATAAATATTTTATTAGTGACCAAATTTCTTGCCTTAGAAATAATTTTAGAAGATAAAATTCTTCCTCTCCGAAAGATTTATTTTTGTCTTTAAATTTTTTATCAAAGACAACTCATTTTTCCTTTAAAACAAACTTTCAAAGACAAATATTTTCATTTCCAAAAAGCAACACATTTTGTCCCTATATATCCTATCAAGGACAAATACTTCCTCTCTAAAGATAAAAAAAATCGCCTCCAAATATCTTAATAAATGACCGTTGATTTTTTCTAGACAACTTTCTTGTTCGTTAAAGAGGTTTTTTTGATCTCTAAATATTTATTAAGGACTCTTTGTTTGTCTTAGAAAAGAATTTCAAAGACAAAATTATTCCTCTCTACAAGCTTTTTATTAATGCAAACGACAATAATAATAAAAATTCATTCAATAAAATCATAATAGATACTGAGAACAAAATATTTCGGTTCTATTCAATCAAATACATTACCATTACTATGGAAAACAACCTAAAAACAATAAAACTACCAGAAATTGAAATTCATGTAGAAATGAAATCTCTTGACACTGCTATGCTTGTACCATCTCGACTGTCATCATGACTATTGTTTAATATGCACGTCTTCACAGATATTAAACAAGTGCCACTCCAGTGGTCATCCCCAGTTATCTTCAAAGCTATTCAGTCAGGTTCATTTGGTTCAACATTTGAATCAATGTCTCTTGTTGGAATAATGCATTGCCTGATCGCTTCTTCGGGATACCATTTCCTTGGCTTTGAACCAAATCTCCAGAAGGCATAGTATATCTTTTCATTGAAAATATCAACTTCATCTCTCTGCTCTCCTTCAATGATGCTTTGTTGTTGGAGCTGAGTCATCTTATCCTATACAAAATTACATGTTATTTTATAGGTTGATGGAATTAGGAAAAATAATTAGACAAAAATCAAGCTAATATAACTTTGTGTTGCTTAAATTTTGTATCGATCTTCGTCTTTAAGCTAATAGAACAAAATCACCTGGCTTCTCTTCCGAAGAAAGCTTATATAACTTTGTGTGGCTCACAAATGTTACCGATCTTCATCTTTAAGCTAATAGAACAGAAGCACCTGGCTTCTCTTCGGCTGCGAAGAAAGGAGAGCAGGTGAGATACTGAGTTTAATAAAAAACTGAAACAAACATATATAGATAAGAATTTATACAACACAATTCAATTTCCATCATACAGTTACCAATTCGAACAGAATTATCTAACTAAAAAAATGAGCATTTCGAGTAAATATCTGACGCTTCTTCTTCAAATGTTATGAATACTTCAAGATCACACTGGCCTGCAGGATAAAAAGAAAACAATAGAAACATATATGAGCCCCTATGATGGTTTTCTGTTTCCTAAAAGTGGTGATGATAGTTTAAAAACTATGATATACCTAATGCGCATTTGCAGGTACATCTTAAAGCCAGTTCCGGAGCTGGGACAAGTGATAGAACCTCGAGTGAATGATATGGACCAAAAAATTGTCCGATTAATAAATGTACATAGAATGAAAAGTATTATTAAAAGCACTAACAAACTGTCGGATTCAGTCACACCTCACAAAAGTATGATATGGTCAATTCTTATCCGGAGCTGGGGTCGAAGATCAAAATACAACCAAGAAAATTTACAAGGCTCACAAGACAAAAATCACCTGATGCAACAATCGAAAGATTTTGTTAGGTGTTGCAACCAATTCTTCTCCATATTAAAACCCTTGGAGACCAATGTTTTAGCATTTACATAATCTTTACACTGCATTTTCCACAAATTACTATTTATACATGGATGAATTAAGGACTTCCATACTTTAAAGTCCAGCAACAGAAAGAGTACTACTACTCTGAGAGTGCCACGACAGATCATAACATCATCCCCAACACAAAATTCAGGCAATATAAGAGAGTCGGAAACAATTCTCACTTACACAGGAATACACCAAACACTATTCCTCATAAGCTAACGCAATTTCATCTGCCTGAATTGAAATATAAAGTTTGTCTACGAATCTACAAGAAGACTAGTACCCATCTCAACCTTGCAGCCACCTGACCAGCTACATATCAGTTGAGTGTTTGATCAACTCTGCAAAGAAAAGCATGTTTAAGGCACATGAAGCATAAATTTTAGACATAATAAACCGATAACATGAGTAGGTAAAAGAAGTACAAACCTTTAGTGCTAATAGTATTTGAGGGAGAATAGTGAAAGGAAGCCTTTTGTGGTCCTCCAGTCATATATGCCTCTTCACGGTTATATGAATGAAACCCGCCACAAGATTTAGCTGGCTTTGAAGATGGTCGTGGAGATTTCTCCTTCTTTGGTGTCTGAATTAAAAAAAGAATATATACAAAATCAGTAAAACAAAACCAATAAAACAATCAAATTGAAAAGATGAACAAACACACAAAACCATCGAATTGCAGTGATGAAGTCATGTACTCTAAAAACATAACCCCGAGGAAGAAATCAAAACCCTTATTAGAAATTGAAATCGGCATCGACCTCCTAATTAGAAATCAAAACCCTAATTATAAATCAAAACCCTAATTATAAATTAAATCCCTAAGGAAAAAATCGACAGAAGATGAGACAACTGATATAAATCAAAACCCTAATTAGAGATCAATACAGACTAAAAACTGAGATCTGACGAAATTTGTATAAAATCTACCATTGATTAAGAAAATTGAACACGATAAGCATTTAATGAAGGTGGTGCATCACCTGATTTGCTGCTGGTACTAGAACTCTTTCCTCTAATTTTTTTTCTATTTTTGTTTCGTACGATTGATGAAGAAATTCCAGACGAGAGCTTGAGAAAGATATACCAGACGAGAGAGAAGAAAAAGAGAAGGTTTTTTGATAAAAGTTATCGACAGCGGATCTCGGCAGGGCCGGCCCTGTAAGTTAAATCAAACAAAGCAGGGATTGGGACCACGTAACAAAAAGGGCCACAAAGTTTCGAAACTTCTCTTACCCCCAACTGAATGATTTAACTGAATGATTATGGTATTGGTGACACACATCTGATATGTGTAATGGTGAGGTTTGAACACGTAATGTCATCTATCTATGCATACACCTTTGACTTTATCAGGGGTAAAATGTTCCCTAATCTTAAGCTAATATGAATTATCTGGTTACCTTATCTTTGTTCTTTTGTCCATATGCATTATTTATTTCGCATAAAAAATGCATTATTTATCTTTTTGAAGCATTGACCGTATATATGTGTATTTATGTATTCCCAATGGATGACACCTTTAATACCTACGTGCTTTCGTACATACTACACGTATATATCAGCATTCCATTTTGCATAAAAGTTGGCTTACAAGTTAATGCAGCTCACACAAAAGAAAAGAATTTATGAGCGTATATCCAATCCTAGTTTGTTTCAGAAATCTCATAGTTCCCTACTATTTGGCTATTAAGGAATCAAGGTAGAGACCCGATCTTAGATAAGGTATTAATGGTGATTTTTTTTTAAATCAAAAATACCTTATTAGCTATTAAAAATCGACAGAAAGAATTGATCTTAGTGTGGTAGTAGTGATCTTTTTTCCTGGCCAGAAGTGCTAATTTCTGCTATACATAAAAAAAATAATCAGGATCACGAATTGTGTTTTTTCGATTGAGGCCTAGTATGATATTTACCGATCGGTGGATATTTCTCTTGGACTTCTCCTATGGAAAAAGGCAAGGAACAACATTTTTATTTATTGATCAAAACAAAAAAGAAAAAAACAACATTTTTATTTGTTTTAATCCGACCCGTCAAGATCTGACTGAAATTATCCAATTCGAATTAACTCAGTATGTTTGTTGTTTTACGTCATATCTGATTCATCTGATTCAAAAATATATAAGGTAATAGCTTTGACTTATGAGTTAGGGATATTTCATTCCATAGTTCAAAAAGGTCCGAATCAGGATCATGTCTGACTCAGGTTGCGAGTCAGCAAAAAAACACACACTGTAAATGTACGCGTGATAAGCACGAGGTTCGAATGACATCAAACAAATTCATGATTCAGATTTAATCTTGGAGTTAGGCTTATGTAAATCAAGAAGTTGATTTTTATAGCCAGAGAACAATTAAAGGTTTCCCCGCTGAAATATGCATAATATCAGTGTTATCGTTTTGAGTAGATATAGCACACTTACAATTGTGTATTAAAATGAAATAATCTAGTCTAAACTGTGCATTGCCAAAAAATATTAGAACATCTATATCTCTAGATGAACCATAGAACACAACAAATGAAACAACTATAATGTAATGTCTTTGGACAAATTTAAGGGTGTCATCTAATATCCAGAAACAACTAAAAGTGTGTATTAAAGGTAATTCTTTTTATTTCCATTACATATTTATTTAAAAAGATTTTATACATACTATCCTGGCTTACTTAGTTATTATTATGTCGTATCAATTCTTTATGTAAAAATATAAGCATTTTATTATTATTTTTTTCTAATGGTTTCGAATTGGGCATCCGTTTATACCTAGACGAACTTTATATTATCGTGAACATAAGTAATTTCCAAAATGGTGAGGGTATCTATAAGCCTTTTGTTTTCTTGAGATATGGTTTGCCTTTCACTATATGGTGAGTTATGTGGTTGGAAAGGAGAGACATTTTAATTGCTAAGAAACAAATGAGAAAGTATGTTAGATCTCTTATTATAGATATCAAAGTGTTGCTTCTTAGTCTGTCCATTAGTATTGTTTCTTTTAGAAATATAAAACTTGATGATTTTGTATTTGATTGGGAAAATCTTTTTAGAGAGTAGTTTTGTTGTAAGCTTTTTGCTCTTTTATTCTTGTATCTCGTGAGGGTGTTATCTTGGCACCCTTTCTTATTTATATTATCTCTGCATTTTCAGGCAAAAAAAAATCCAAAATGTTACATAGAACTGCTTCTTGATCAGGAAAGATCTTGCTTGCGGAGCTCTTTCGACATTGGCTTGTCTTTTCTCCCTGACCCATTCCTTCAAGCAGTGATAGTATCTCGATATCCCTTGCTCAAATGCTAGTGCTTGCAAAAGGATTAATGATTAGGCCATTTGCGAAATCAAGATGTCAGGATCCTGCTCAAGCTAGCTAGTATTTAACTCAGACTTTTCAACTGTTACTTAAATTAATTACTGAATTATTATTTATATGTTCCACCAATTTTTAAATTGTTACTTAAAATCTTAATTATAAACCATTAACATAAAACATGATCACAAAAAAGGTGAAGATAAAAATCACCATGAACGATAAAGGCTAAAAACTCATTTTTAGATCGTTTGAGAAGTTATACTCATTTTCAATTCGAGTATAAAATTATACTCGTTTTCAAATTTGGAATAAAATCCTACGCATTTTTAATTCTAGTATAAAACTATTTTCATTTGTACTTGAACTGAAATCGTGTACTATGATCAAATAGCAAGTGAAAATAATGGGTTAACCAGAATTGGTTTACATGATACACAAAAAAAATAATCAGTTATCACTTTCATATCAGAATCGGGCTATGTGGGCATGAATGTTGACCGGTTCTGGTACAATGTTCTCCAACCAAAATGCCCATCCAGGATAATCCGTCTTATGGGCATGAACAACAACCGTTTCTAAATGAAATCGGTTTACAAGTACATAGATGTAGACTGATTCTTATAAAACTTTGATTTCAAAAAATTGGATTTTTGTTTTTATTTTTATTATTAGGATTTAATAGGATAAATTGGTAGTATTAAAATTTTATATAAATTTCTAGATTCATCAAATTTAGACACCCATCATCCTTTGTAATGGGTGGGCAAATGCCTTAATCCCAAACTAGGATGTGTCTAATAAATGGGGTATGTAATAAGAATAAACGTGTCGAGCCATGTTCTTAATTATTGTTCATTACTATTCATCAAGCAAGCACCACTTACAAAGAAATTTTCTGATAAGCAGCACGTGGTGTAGCACTAGAGGTGTAAGTGTGACGTGTCCTACACTTATATCACACACTTCGTTTCTTTTTATTTTCTTTTTTCTCTAATTTAGAAAAGTTTTGTGTACAAAAATTAAAAGCCATTTCTTATCAATGACAGAGCTTTGGTGGTATCGAAATAAGATGGAGGCTTCATGAGTTGATAGTGATGATGGAGTTTGGTTTTCATTATGGTCTGAATTTTGGGGTTCATGGATTTTGTATTCTCAGAGCGATAGTTGTTTGATGGTGTCTGTATAGAGACGTGAATGGAGATGGAGTGGAGTTTCTTCAAATAAACTGATTTTAGTTGCCAACACCTAAAATGGGTTTGACAGTTTTGAGGTGAGTTTTATGTGGAATGGTACACCACGACCCATAATCTTAGTATCTATTTTTCTTTTTTTCTAGCTCCCCTAAACTTAAGATATTCTCCTCTCCAAATCTTCAATATTTAGGAATTTTCCGTATCTTTCTCTGAAGATTAAGGAAAACCAAATCACCGATTTCGCCGGATTGAGTAACCAATTTCCGTCTAAAATTGAGCAAAATTATTTTTTCTTTTCCCGCTGCTGATTTGATTCATTGATTTTTATACTCCCTCCAAAATAAATTCAGACCTAAATCAAGCAACTAATTTCCGAATAAAATTGAGGTTTAGTTTCTTTTGGCGGGATGATTCCCGCTAATTTGTTTTGGGTTTCGAATTTCAGTAGGCTATATAAACCCTAAGTAACTTGTACATTTACCAATAATCTCTTCAAAATCTTGTTTCTTATCTTCAAGGTAGTCTTTATATTTTTTGTTTTACATGACAATTTTCCTTGATTTTTCTTTTAAAACCCTTTTTATTTTCAATGGTGTGATTGCTTGATGGGTTCTTCTTCTATGAATTTATTCAAGCTTCCCTAATGGTTTAGAACTCCACACACTGGTTACTTGGTGACGGAAATCTGGTGTTTTAAATCTCATTTTTTTGGTACTTTGACTGTAAGTAATATACATTTGTGATTCTTTAGCCTTTTGCGTTGTTGAGTATGATTGTTGATGGGTTCCTTTTCCATGGAATCAAATCAATGCCAATTAGTTACATCATTTTTTTTTTTTTGTTTATGAGTATGGTTGTTGATGGGTTCCTCTTCCATGGAATCAAATCAATTCCAAATACTCACATCTGTTTTTTTGTTTTTGAGTTTGGTTGTTGATGGGTTCCTCTTCCATGGAATCAAATCAATTCCAATTACTAGTTACATTTGTTTCTTTGTTTTTGAGTATGGTTGTTGATGGGTTCCCCTTCCATGGAATCAAATCAATTCCAATTACTTCCATCTGTTTCTTTGTTTTTGAGTATGGTTGTTGATGGGTTCCTCTTCCATGGAATCAAGTCAATTTCAATTACTTACATCTATTTTTTTTTTTTTGAGTATGGTTGTTGATGTGTTCCTCTTCCATGGAATCAAATCAATCCCACTGATGATATACGCTTGCGTGTTTATATGATCATGGTAATGCAGGATTGGTATTGATTAATGGATGCGTGTACCTTCTGTGGAGGATGTATTTGCAATTGGAGATTGTGCTGGTTTCCTCTAGGAATCAGAAAATAAAGTTATTCTAGTTTTAGCCCAGGTCCAATCAACTAACCATTCCTGGACTTTCATCTTCGTTTTTAGTTTCATACTCTTTCAATTAAAATCTCTGCCATAATCGCTTTTGAATGACTTAGTCGTTTTTGGTTTTGTAAAACCAGCTGTGATTTTCACTTTTGAGATTGGTTTCCTTAAACAACAAAAGAGGATATCAATTAAATTTATAACTTTTAAGATATTACTGCATGTTTGATTACTATGACAACTGGTCCTAGTTCTCCACATGATAAATTACTGGTATATTTCAGATGAAATAAACTTTGACCTGACGACATCTGAACCATGTATGAACCTGCAGGTGGCAGAGCTAGAAGGCTTTTATTGAGGTTAACAATGATTTGTCTGTTGTATGTGCGGAAACAGGAGTACTATATCAGGCAGAGAGATGGTTGCACTCTGGGTTTAGAGAGGGAGAGACAAAGGGTCAAGCAGTACTTAGTAGCAGCTGCAGAACGCAGGGTCTCCCATGTATGTATGCACGGCTGTATATTCATCTACTTAAGATATCAACACATTTATCAATCAAACCTATGCCTAAGATTATCACCTGATCACTGCTAGAAGTCCTTTTTCTAATCCTTGTTTTCTATCTTCTGCTTCTTATTTCTTTTTCTCAAAATACAGGGGTTGAAGTTGGATGTGTGCACTAAGAACATAGTGGGATTGCTATCAGACATCACTAGGGTGTTCCGAGAGAATGGTTTGTCTGTCTCAAGGGCAGAAATTAGTACCGGCGTCGAAGGCAAATTGATGGTTTGTCTGTCTCAAGGGCAAAAATCCATGTTTGTGTTGTACTAAACTTTGCTTGGTCAGCATTTGGAGTTAGTTTTTGGAAAGCTTAACTTAGATTAGTTGGTGGAATATGTGTTTGCTAATTGATGTTATTGTTCATCTTTTAGGTGTCAGAGAAGTTCGCAGTGCCCCATGTGCTGGTAATCCATCAGCCTGAAGGATCCCACCAGGTTTTCATTCTTGTTTTACTGGTCTGTTTTTGTTTTGTGTTTTGAGTTCCTCTGAAACTAATTATCTTAATGGAACCTTTGTCTTTCTATCCAAGAATTGCTTGAGGCTGTGGAACATGAGAGGAACATTAGGTCCAACCGACCACGAAATCCCATAATATTTCATCATCCTGCTCTTGGAGATTTTGAATTACAACACGTATATATTTTTTCCGACCTTGTAACTACGATCAAAGGAAAAAAGTTGCGATGACAACCAGAAAATTTAAAATTTGTTCTTGGTGGTTACTCATGCTTATATTTTCATTTCGATGCAGTTACCTGTAGGCGCAAATGATGCTGAACTTGAAGAGTGTATTATCCAACATTTGGCTGCTGCTGCTGCAATGGGAAGGGCACATCACATGTATAGAAGGGACGACCACCGAAATAGGTCATCTGGTCAGGGTCGACCACAGTTCTTGGTGTTCTCATCTCAGCCTAATGCAGCTTCTTCCACTCCTATTACGGCCACTCCAGCTCAGGAAATTGGGGACGATGAACCTGCTCATCCAGTTGCTGCAGCTAGTCCAAATTCACCTATAATGACGGTGGGAATTGAAACCTCCTCAGGGACCCCAAAATTTCTTGCTCCGCAAGCTGATCAGAGTCCTACTTCAGCATCTGGATCTGGTCATTCCGCAGCTAATCAACGTAGATTTTCCTTTAGTAGTCCAATGTACGGCGATCCAAATTGTCATACTTTTTTTCTTCTGGTGGTTGGATTGTTTTGATGCATCTTTTGCATTTTGTTGATCTTTTTTCTCATTTTCACCCGTTTTTTTCTTATTGTTTTGGCCATTTAGTAATTCTGCAGGTCAATCTTCCCCAATAGATCAAGATAGAGCAGGGCCATCTGAGTTACAGTCTTTCTATGAAACTCTAAAATAAAAATTTAATGCGGTTTCAACAAGGTATTGGTCACAGAAATGAGAATAGCATCCTACGTTAATTGAGTTACAAGTTGGTCATTGTTGAATTCTAGCTTATTTATTAATATTGTTATCTAAGGTACAAAGAGTCGATTACAAAAAGTACCAAATGATGGAAGGAGATGCTATTTTCTCGAAACACTGCGATGGATGATCTTGGTACTGAAGTACGAAGAGAGCTAAATGCTGGAATTGCTAGTGTTTCTCTCCTGATGGAACGCCTTGAAACCAGTGGTATAAACAGTGATGCTTCGGTATCAGATAACCTGGAAGAGGGTTCAGTTTCAGAGCCAGGTAACCAGATGATTGCTGATAATCACGGTACCATCCCTATGAATGACAACAATCCTTCAGCGTCGTGTTCTAGTACAGATGAGAAATATTTGTATGAACCTCAACGCTTTAGATATCATACTCCATGGTCTTCATTCAATTTTAAGTTGCCTTATTATGAATTGAGCCCACAACAGATTACGCTTAGAATGGATTTCAAGTAACCTTATTGTCTGTATTGATTTTATAATCTCATTTTGCAGACGTCTCAAAGCCTCAATATGTTTGTGTAAATACGCTTAAAATGGATTGCGAGTCTGCTTTTCATGAATTGAGCAAACATCACAAGGTATGATGGTTTTTTCTACCAGATCCAGTACGAAAAGGAATGCAACATAGCTATTTTCTTCAGTTTATCTCTTCGACTCGAAATGTATTACAAGGAATTTTAATTGGTCAAAATGCTCAACCACTGCTCAGTCTCTTCTGATACGGTGTGCCGAATTATTCCCTTTCTCGTGTTACTTCGAAGGTAGTCGAAGCTCCATCATGACCAAATCTGCTGATGATTCAGGTTCAGGTGATGCCTGTGAGGAGTGTCTTTGCAACAACTGTCCCAGTCATACTCGAAGCAACAACACCACTTCAATTCCTCTGAGCAGACTAAATCACAAGCAGTCACCGAATATTTGGATTTTGTGACCACAATTTGTCTTGTCATTACAAAGTTTTAACGGCGAAATTTCAAATTTGCTTCGTATTCATTTAGATGACGAACCAATTTTTTTATGCCTAAATAGATATAAGGACAAAAGTTACACGTTGTCAGCAATAGATTTTTCAGGGACCAATTTTTTTTCCATTGGTAGAAAACAATCCATTTGCGACAATAATTTGTTTGGATACTAATAGTTCTAACGGCAAAATCTTTGTTTGATGGGCATTCATTTCGGCGATAAACTAATTTTTTCAGTGTAAGATATATTCAGGGACAAAAGTCTTCGATCGTTAGCAATAGTATGTTTGGAGACTATAATTTTTCTTTGTCGCTAGAAACCAATTACGTGACCAAAATAATTCGTCACAAAGAAAAATTTAGAGACGGAGACAGGATTGGTCACTATATGTGGTCACAAAAAAGATATTTAGAGACGGAGACAGAGTTGGTCACCATACTTGGTCACAAAAGTTTTCAGTGACAACTTTAAAGACTAAATTTACCGTTTGTCGCCAAAAAAATATATATTGTGACCAAAAAAATATTCCTCCCTAAACACTATATTTGCAGACAAAAATTTGTTGGTCACATAAAATTTTGTCACTAAACGTATGTTTTGTTGTAGTGACTACACTTTCTATCCTAGTCCGAGAGCTTAGCTATAGTAGACTAGAAATCAATACTTATAGTTTTGATCACTAACATTGACAAACATGCTTGAGATAGCAACACATGCGAGTTCGTCCGAGCAATGCTCTAACAGTCTCACCCTTTGTCAATTTTAGTGACAAAACTATCAATACATATGGAATACAAAAAATAAATAAATTAACTTTTGTAGCTCCTATTCCATATACCTAATCTTCAACATTACTTGAAATCTTCGGCACTTCCAAGTACTCCAATGATCCCAAAGGTTGTAAGTTCAGCATCATCGTTGTTGAAAATCCATAGCTATAACAACGAGAAAACAAGAGTTCTCAATCATTGTTATACAGTGTCATAGTATCATTACACAGCGTCAAAGTTCAATTGTATCACAACTTCAACAACAATACTACGGTGATATGTATCACTATTCCTTAGTCAATACTCCATCTCATATGGAAAACACCCCCCTTACATAATGATCCGAAAACCATATGTATTTGTAGTGTGAACTACATATTAATTCTCCCCCTTTTTGTCAATAAAATTGGCAAAGGTACAAGAACGGGATCCTAATGAAATTTCCGAAAGAGACATTTCATGACCAAAAGAAACCAAAAATATATCATCTTATTTAGATGCAATCATAAAGACGAATCTAAATGCATTCATCAAGGAGTTTGTAAAGATACAAGATAACCCCTATGATATTCCATAGCCGCACTCCCCATAAAGATTTGTCAATTAAGCACAAGTTCAATTAAGAACTCTCCCCCATAAAATGTCATTCCCGAAAGAACAACAAAAGCGACCTTATTTTCGAAAGAAAAGAAAGATTTCTTTGGACATAACAAATCACATACAAGTATGAATTTGAATCCAAAAATATGCAATTAAACTAACCACAAGAGAACCCATGATTAATTTAATCGACAAATGTTCAACATAAGTGAACTTATGGAGACTTAAAAACATATAATTAGATTAATCACAAGAGAACCCATAATTAATCTAATCTAAATACACAACCAAACTAATCACAAAAGTAATCAATTTAATTAGTGATGCTCGACATAAGAAAACCTTCGGAGCAACAACTAAATAACCAAACAAGATGATTAATTTAGTTGAATATGCTCGACCTAAAGTACCTCACGGAACAACAACATAGATAATAATAAAAATAACCAACTTGGTCGTTCAATGCTCAACATAAGACACTTTATGGAGCCTCACAATAATACATAAAATCTGGGTCATGGAAGATCGATAATGCGGAATACACAAGGATTCATTCTATTTTCTATCACTATTCGCATAACGACATTAAATAGACATAATCCTTGCAAACAAAAGATTTTAACCTATCTTCCATCAATAATTGACATAATAGGCTTAACTTTTGTATTTTTCAAAAGTCTATTCATTCTTTTATCAATACATGCATATCGACATACGAAAGACTTAACTTTTGACAAGGTATGGGACAATCATAGTTCACGAAAGTAAACACACATATCCCATAACAAATTTGCAATATATAAAACCTTAAAGATTAATACTGCAAAAATCATCTTCCAAACAAATTTAGAGTTTAAACCAATAAATCTAAAAAAAATAAGATGAAAACATTGGACATAGCTATGTGATTACACAATAATGGCTATTCCAAAGTTTTTCTTCTAACAAAATAGAAGATTTACTAGGCAAACATAAACTCCTATAGAGAACATGATCTGAAAAACACTAGATCCGGTCAGCAACCAGAGATTGAACATGGACGAGCTCATCAGTTGCTTTCTTCAATTCGTTTTTCAAAAACTCAAGATTCCTTGTTGTGATTCCGAGTTGTTCACGTATGACTTCAAAATCTTGAAGAAGATTTCCTACCAGTTGTGATGATATCTGAACTGGTAGTTTGTTTTCATGATCAATGGCATGGAGGCATGTTATGAAAACAAGATTCTCATGAAACTCGATAGTCTTCCTTTCTTGACTTCATCATCTTCGTTTCCTCCATTCATTGTGCACACAAAAACCTTTGACCTTTCAGAACAGTGTAACACGGGATGACACCCAAGTATATAAATAAGTTCTATGGAAAACCCTAAGAGAACTTGTACACGTTCATGTGGGCCAGAAGTTCATGCACTGGTGGTCACGGCCTTAAGATGTGACAAAAAGGAAGGAGAATGAAGTTCGAGTGTCAAAACTAATAGTTGAGAACCAACTATTTGGAGGAAGTACACGCAAATAGGAAATTTTCTCAAGAACAAAGGATCTTGATTATCTACTAGAGAAAAACTGGAGCGAAGCTCAATATATTTTAAAGATCAACAACAAGAAGGGAAGAGAATACATATAACCTTGACAACACTTCTCAAGACACACTTCTTGAGAACAATGAGCATCCTTCTTAAATTAAAAGAGGGATGTTGTAGTGAGCAGTCATGGTGTATTAAGATGAGAATTTTGCTAATCAATTTTGACTTCTTTTTTTTCTCCTTCAGAAGAATTTAGAGACAAATAACATGACATAGTTGAAGGAGTTTTTTTAAGAGATGGACTACGAGTATCTGAGTTAATCGCTTTCCATGTTTTTTTGATGCCCCGTTTGAGTCTGTTTATGCTTATCTTAAGTTCTGAGACTCGATTATTGATATGTAAGCAATCTGGAGTTGAACTCTTGGATTTGCGGCCTTCTTCAGGGAGTGAAAAGAAACTTGACCTTTCTTTATTTCTCCTATGTCTTTTCCTCTTTTCAGAGTTATTATAGAAGTCAGTTACTCTTCGGTCGTTCTTCCTGCTACCATTTTTTGTTTTAAAGGCACGATTAAGAAAAAACTTATCATAGTAGTTTTCTTGATTGTCGAAAGTGCCCTTTACTCCAACAATGTGAGAGACAGTTTTGATGACTTCTTTAGACATCCATGCAAGCATGTTGTGAAGTTTTTCATTCCTTAACCGAAAACGACATCTTCGCTCAGAATGTCCTTTATTTCCACAGTAATAGCAGTTTAAGGAATTATTCTTAACCGTTCTCGTGTGAGTAGATTTGGAAGAAGTAGAATCCTTATTTTTAGCCACATTACAAGATGCGAAAGTTTTTTCACATGAAGAATTATCAACAGCTTTAACAAAATTGATCTTACTAGTTTTTGGAGCGTCTATTCCTTTATAGCCCATACCACGTGTATCACGATGTTCTTTACATGTTCCAATCATAGAAGACAATTTTGTAGAGATAGAATTGAATCTTCTCAGACTCTCTTCCAGTGATTTCACTTTATCAAGAGCATCTGCAAGGTCAGTCTCCAAAGATTTTTCTTTGGCAAGAAGACAGAGTTCTTTGTCATTAAAACATTTTTGTTGAGAGTCATATCTTGCTTCAGTTTCTGCAAGTCTTTCTTTCAACACAAGGAGATTTCGGAGAAGATTATCACATCCAGACCTTTTTGTTCATACATCTTCCTCACGATCTTTAACGATAGATTTTAGGAGATTATATCCTCCATCATATCCTTTAAAGAGTTTTCTCAATTTTTTGTTTTCTTGACAAAGAGGAGTCATGTACTTACTCAAGCAAGTTGTTGACTTATTTTCTTTCAAAGCATGGTCAAACAGCTTGATATATTGAGAGACTTACTCATCGATACTTTTTCCTTCTTCTGAATCACTGTCATCTGACAGTTCATCCAACTTCTCATCAAGAGATTTTTCCCAGTCGAATGCAGATTCAGTCAAGGAACAGGAGATAAAGTTTTTTTTAGAAGTTTCAGGACTTTAAATCTCACCCGAGAGTCTCCGAACAGATGTTGCATTATCAAAGATAGTATTCTTGCCCATAGAGTCAGATTGCCACAAACACAAACTTTTGAGGTCTTAAACGTGTTTGTCTGCTCTGATACCAATTCAAAAAATGGGGGTACAACAACCACACCCAATATTTCGCTTAGCAATCTGTATGGACAAACTCCAATATACTTTCTAGAGAATCAACTAGACAATCAGACTCAATCTAGATAAAAAGTATATCAAAGAGTTTATATCTCAATCTCTCGATTTGATATATACTCAAGAAAATAGAAATCTGCGAGTCTTTATCAAATACTAGAGAGATAACTTGGATGGTACCATAAACCAATATCCAAGTCTCAATCAATTTAAATCAATAACCAAAAGGTGGGATATTCTAATTGATTGAACAACGCACAACCTGTGATATTTCAATTATATAACAAAATATAATGCAGAAAAGAAATAACACAAACACCATAATTTTGTTAACGAGGAAACCGCAAATGCAGAAAAAACCTGGGACCTAGTCCAAATTGAACATACATTGTATTAAGCCGCTACAGACACTAGACTACTCCAAATTAACTTCAGTCTGGACTGTAGTTGAACCCCAATCAATCTCACACTGATACAAGGTACAGTTACGCTCCTACGTCTCTGATCCCAGCAGGATACTACGTACTTGATTCCCTTAGATGATCTCACCCACAACTAAGAGTTGCTACGACCCAAAGTCGAAGACTTTAATAAACAAATCTGTATCACACAGAAAAGTCTACGAAAATAGATAAATCTGTCTCCCACGAATATACCTACGAGTTTTGTTCCGTCTTTTGATAAATCAAGGTGAAAAAGCGGGGGTCTGACAACACCACCCAATATTTCACTTAGAAATATGTATGGACAAATTCAAATATACTTTTAAGAGAATCAACAAGACTCAATCAATTAAAATTATATCAACGAGTTTATATCTCTCTCTTGATTTGATTTACTCAAGCAGGTACTGCGAGTTCTAATCAAATACAAGGAATTACTCGGATGGTACCAAAGACCAATATCCGAGGATCAATCAATGGCAATCAACAACCAAAGGTTGGATTACTCCAATTGATGATCTGACGCACAACCTGTATTATTTCAATTATAAAGATAAAACAATATAATGTGGAAACTGAAATAACACAGACTTATATTCCCGAAGAACAGGAACCAATCAATAATACCAGACTTATATTCCCGAAGAACAACTTAGTATTATCAATCACCTCAAAATAATCTTAATCGACGCAGCGAAAATAGATATTGCGGAATCACAAACGATGAGACGAAGTTTGTTTGTGATTACTTTTCTATCTTGCCTATCAGGGATATAAAATCTCAAGCCAATTATTTCAATTGTACTCGTACGATAGAAGATGCAAGATCAGATCACACAACTACAAGAAAAGTAGTATCGGTCTGGCTTCACAATCCCAATGAAGTCTTAAAGTCGTTAACCTGGTTTAGAAGAAGAAACCAAAGGTTAAAGGAGAATCGACTCTAGCTTAGCACAACTAGTATCACACAGAATGTGTGGGGATTAGGTTTCCCAGTTGCTAGAGTTCTCCCTTATATACACCTTCAAATCAGGGTTTGCAATCAATGTTAGCTTAGTAACAAAGCATTCAATATTCATCGTTAGATGAAAACCTTATTAGATTCAACCTAACATTTCTCAACCGTTAGATCGAAAACTTAGCTTGTCACACACAAATGAAATGTCCAGTTTTGGGTTTATGAACCGTACCCAAACATAAACATTTGTTGGTTCAACAAGTCAACCAAATGGTTACCCATATGATTACTCTCATATCAACCTTATTCTTCTTTACCATAACTAGTTCAAATGACTCAAATAAACTAGTTAGAGAGTTGTTCAATTGCAAGGAAATCTTATGTAACTACACAAGACACAATTGAAGCAAAATCAGTTTGATTCACTCGAATCGGTTCATGAACTTTATAGCCACGGTTTGCAAAAGAATTCCTTAGTTTATTTAAACATTAGTTCAAGAAAAACCGATTTTAGATATAACCTGCTCAAGTTTGCAGACTGGGTTCGCGGACTTAAGCTCATGGAAGGAGTACACAAACCCAGCAGAAAATCTCGGGCCGAGAAATTCGCGGACTTGGCTCACGCCACTTCCATTTCTCTTGATCAACAATGTTCAAAACTTTGGTTCAAGGAATAAGGACTTATACATATATGTGCTATCACAACAATGCTTATATCCTACCAATGGTTATGTAATATAAACTATCATTTCAATCATTGAAACATTCTCAGAGAACGTTATATACCCGTTATTCACATGCCATTTTTCTTCAAAGCAATTTTCAAAGTGATTGAAACATAACATGACTTTCGTCACTTGGTAAAGATGAATTCGGCTAAAGCGAAAGCTTACCAACACATATTTCGATAAATAGATAGGCGAGATAAACTCGACTCGAAATAGCAAATGTGTATAATGAAAGTCTATATATCAAAACGAATTTTGTCTCAAGAGTAGGAGATGGAGTAAATAGACTTTTGAGTGATAGATAAGTTCAAGTGCACATAGCTTTTATTCGATGAAGATCCACCAGTTCCTTGAGTATTCCTTCGTCTTGTATGATGATTGCCATGGATTCTTGAGCTCCACTACACTTTCTATACTAATCCAAGACCTTATCTCTAATAGGATAGTAATAAAGACTTATAGTTTTGATCACTAATATTGACAAACATGCTTGAGATAGCAACGCATGCGAGTTCGACAGAGCAATGCTCTAACAATCTCCCCTTTTGTCAATTTTAGTGGTAAAATTATTAATACATATGGAATACAAAAATAAAATAAAATAACTTTTGTAGCTCCAATTCCACATGCCCAATCTTCAACATTACTCGAAATCTTCGTCACTTCCAAGTACTCCAATGATCCCAAAGGTTGTAAGTTCAGCATCATCGTCGTTGAAGATCCGTAGCTATAACAACAATAAAACAATAGTTCTCAATCATTGTTATACAGTGTCATAGTATTATTACACAGCGTCAAAGATCAATTGTATCACAACTTCAACAACAATACTATGGTGATACGTATCACTCCCTCTTAGTCAACACTCCATCTCACATGGAAACCACCCCCCCTTACATAATGATCCGAAAATCATATGTATTTTTAGTGTGAACTACATATTAATTCTCCCCCTTTTTGTCAATAAAATTGGTAAAGGTACAAGAACGGGATCCTGATGAAATTTCCGAAAGAGACATTTCATGACCGAAAGAAAGAACACACATCATCTTATTTAGATGAAATCATAAATCCGAAGCTAAATGCATTCATCAAGGAGTTTAAAGATACAAGATAACCCTTATAGTATTCCACAGCCCCACTCCCCACAAAGATTTGACAATTAAGCGCAAGTTCAAAAAGAACTCCCCCCCATAAATATCATTCCCAAGGGAACAAGAGCGACCTTAATTTCGAAAGAGAAAAGAAAGATTTCTTTGGACATAACAAATCACATACAAGTATGAATTTGTATCCAAAATATTAAATTAACCACAAGAAGTTCATGATTAATTTAACCAAAAATGCTCAACACAAGTAAACTTATGGAGACTTAAGAGGGCTCAATTAGATTAATCACAAGTAAACCCATAATTAATCTAATCGAAATACACAACCAAATTAACCAAAAATTTAATCAATTTAATTGGTCATACTCACATAAGAGAGTCTATGGAGCAATGGCTAAGTTAAACAATCAACCCAGTCATGAACGCTCAAACATAAGAAGACTTATGGAGTCATAACTAAATAACCAAACAAGATGATTAATTTAGTTCAAAATGCTCAACATAAAATACCTTACGGAAAAACAACAAGGCTAATCATAAAAATAATCAACTTGGTTGTTTCGTGCTCAACATAAGACACATTACGGAGCCACACAGTAATACATAAAATATGGATCAGGGAAGATCAATTACTGCGGAATATACAAGGATTCATTATATTTTCCATCACTATTTTCATAACGACATTTAATAGACATAATCCTTGCAAACAAAAGATTCTAACCTATCTTCCATCAATAAATGACAATATAGGCTTAACTTTTTTATCTGTCAAAAGTCCATTCATTCTTTCATCAATACATGCATATCAATTCATGAACGACTTTACTTTTGACAAGATATGGGACAATCAAGTTCACGGACTCAAACACACATATCCCATAACAATATTGCAATATATAAAACCATAAAGATTAATACTGCAAAAATCATCTTCCAAACAATTTTAGAATTTAAACCAATAAATCTAAAAACATGAAGATGAAAACGTTGGACATAGCTATGTGTAATCACAAAAAAAAGATATTCCAATCTCTATTTATTCTTCTAAACAAAACAAGAAAAATAGAAGATTTACTAGACAAACTCCTATAAAGCATTTCACTTACATTAAGTACTCTTCTCAACCTCTCTGTATTCATCAAACTCATCTTCAATCAAATCAATCCTCGATTCCAGATGATCCATCTTTTCTTCGAGTTTCTTGGAAGAAGCTTCAAGTTCACTTTTAAGGGCACAAACTTGTTCTAAGACTAGATTCATGGTTAAAGAGAGCTTATCAAACTGAGAGACAGAGATGTTCCCGTCCAGAGAGGAACCGTGAGTATCAGGGCTCATCACATCAGAAGAATCGAATCGTATCTTCTTAGAAGGAAAGAGAACAATCCAAACATCATCTTCATTACTAGAAAGGCTTGAAGAAGACATGATACAGACGGTAGAAGAAATTTTTATGCTAAGGAGACAAACTTCATTTTAAAATCAAGTGGGGATGGGATACAAATATCAAAAATTACCTTTGACCAAAACCCTAAAAAAATATCCACAGAAAAGATCCTTAACTGAAAACGTTTGAACAAAAATCTTGGCTAAGTAACAAAAAAAAAACTTTCATCACAACCCTCTTGAAGATTAAGATTTTTGTCTACGAGGGATAAACAAAAATCATCAAACAGTATTACAAACTGTAGTTGTTCCAATTCTCCAAAGAATCGATTAGCTTCTTTTGAGGGTATGCAGTATGTGATGTACCTTTTTTGTTTTGCTTTTATGAAAGAAGAGTTATATTCATCATTCTTTCTTTCTTTTAGCACAGATTGGAATACCTTGAGTGATTTTTCGTAAACTATGCATTCTATTGGAAATCTATTTTACAAAGGAAAGGGTTTGTATGAGATTTCTTTTTCTTGTTCTACAAACAACGGTGACAGAGGAATGCTTTTCCTGTTTCATGGTGCCACATGTTTTTAAGGTGAGCCTGATTATCATGTATGGAAATCACAGGAATAGATAAAATCTTGTGATTTCTAAATTTTCCTTGTCGTCAGGGTGACTCAAAGAGGTAATCAGGAGGAATTTGCCGACAATCATAGTCGAAAAGGTTTCGATATGTTTTGTACGAATCAGGATTGATCAACTTCAATTTTAAGTTAGTCATTGGTATTCCAGATTTTCAATCCTTTTTAAGACTTCCTTTACAGGATGAAGAATTTCAGAGGAAGTAAGATTGTTTATCATGGAATACTCAGAACTGTAGGGAGGATAGGTGTGATTATCAGCAAAAAGATTAAGAGAACCATCATAGATATCATCCTCGGGACAGTAGTCAAGAGTGGCCATCCATGCTTTAGTTATCTCACTCGTCTCCGTATCAGGACATTTTGAAGTATAGTGAATACTCCTATAGCACTTGAAACTGGAATTGTTATCATAGTTTTTCTGAAACTTTTTATTAATTGACTGAGCTTTCTTTTGAGACTTTCTTTTCCCCTGTCTAAGAGATTTCTTAAGATGTTGTATAAACAGTGACAAAATCGAATTAAAGCAATTCTCGTCACTTTTATCAGTCAATTTAGAACGTCGAGACTTACGGTCAGATGCAACAACATGATTGCTAAAATGATGACTTTTCTCTCTTTGTTCAAGTTCAAGATCGAAAATTTTCAACTTTCCACCAAGAGTATTTCTAGATAGTATATCAAGGTTATTTCCATCAACGATGGCATGCTTCATAGAATCGTATCTAGATGGCAGCGATCTGAGAATTTTCATTACAATGTCCTTTTCAGGAATAGTCTTACCCAATGCAAAGGATGCATTAACAATTTCAGACACTTTGTGATTAAACTCATCAAATGTTTCTTCATCTGCCATACGAAGGTTTTCCCAATCGGAATTAAGGTTTTGAAGACTAGCTTCCTTTTCACTGGAGTTACCTTCGAATACGGTTTCCAAGATATCCCAAGCTTCTTGCGACTTAGTGCAATTAGTTACATGGTGCTGAAGATTTGGGGTAATGGCATGTATGATCGCATTTAAACCGTCGGAGTGTTTTTTTGCAGCAAGTATCTCAGCAGGGCTGTATTCACCAATAGGTTTGGGAACGTTTACATCTCCAACTGCCACAACGGAGGATCATAGCCATTAACAACATATACCCATGATTGAAAATCACGCGCTAGAATAAAAGCTCGCATAGAAATTTTCCACCATAAGTAATTAGAGACATCGAAGACTGGTGGTACGTTAATAGAGATATCACCTCTGTCCATAGAGTCAGATCGCTACAAACACATACTTGTAAAGTCTTAAACGTGTTTTCCTGCTCTGATACCAATTGAAAAAGCGGGGGTATAACAACACCACCCAATATTTCACTTAGAAATCTGTATGGAGAAACTCGAATATTCTTTTAAGAGAATCAACAAGACTCAATCAATTAAAAGTATATCAACGAGTTTATATCTCTCTCTTGATTTGATTTACTCAAGCAGGGACTGCGAGTTCTAATCAAATACAAGGAATAACTCGGATGGTACCAAAGACCAATATCCGAGGATCAATCAATGACAATCAACAACCAAAGGTTGGATTGCTCTAATTGATGATATAACGCACAACCTATATTATTTCAATTATAAATATAAAACAATATAATTCAGAACTAAAATAACACAGACAACAAAAATTTTGTTAACGAGGAAACCGCAAATGCAGAAAAACCCTGGGACCTAGTCCAGATTGAACACACACTGTATTAAGATGTTACAGACACTAGCCTACTCCAAACTAACTTCGGTCTGGACTGTAGTTGAACCCTAATAAATCTCACACTGATCCAAGGTACAATTATGCTCTTACGCCTCTGATCCCAGCAGGATGCTACGTACTTAATAAACAAATCTGTATCACACGGAAAAGTCTACGATAATAGATAAATCCGTCTCCCACGAATATACCTACGAGTTTTGTTCAGTCTTTTGATAAATCAAGGTGAACATGAACCAGTCGATAATACCAGACTTATATTCCCGAAGAACAACTTAGTATTATCAATCACCTCACAATCATCTTAATCGACGCAGCGAAAAAAGATATTGCGGAATCACAAACGATGAGACGAAGTTTGTTTGTGATTTCTTTTCTATCTTGCCTATCGGAGATATAAAATATCAAGACAATTATTTCAATTATACTCGTACGATAGAAGATGCAAGATCATATCACACAACTACAAGAAAAGTAGTATCGGTCTGGCTTCACAATCCCAATGAAGTCTTTATGTCGTTAACCTGGTTTAGAAGAAGAAACCAAAGGTTATAGGAGAATCGACTCTATCTTAGCACAACTAGATCACACAGAATGTGTGGGGATTAGGTTTCCCAGTTGCTAGAGTTCTCCCTTATATACACTTTCAAATCAGGATTTGCAATCAATGTTAGCTTAGTAACAAAGCATTCAATATTCACTGTTAGATGAAAACATGATTAGATTCAAGTTAATATTTCTCAACCGTTGGATCGAAAACTTAGCTTGTCACACATAAATGAAATGTCCAATTTTGGGTTTAGGAACCGTACCCAAACATTAACATTTGTTGGTTCAACAAGTCAACCAAATTTTTAGCCATATGATTACTCTCATATCAACCTTATTCTTCTTTACCATAACTAGTTCAAATGACTCAAATGAACTAGTTAGAGAGTTGTTCAATTGCAAGGAAATATTATGTAACTACACAAGACACAATTGAAGCAAAATCGGTTTGATTCACTCGAATCGGTTCATGAACTTTATATCCACGGTTTGCAAAAGCATTCCTTAGTTTATTCAAACATTAGTTCAAGAACAACCGATTTTAGATATAACCTGCTGAAGTTCGCGGACTTAAGCTCATGGAAGAAGTACACAAACTCCAGCAGAAAATCTCGGGCCGAGAAGTTCCGCAATTTCGCGGACTGAGTTCGCGGACTTGGCTCGCGCCACTTCCATTTCTCTTGATCAACAAAGTTCGCAAACTTTGATTCAAAGAATAAGGACTTATATATATGTATTTCCACAACAATGCTTATATCATAACAATGGTTATGTAATCTAAACTCTCATTTCAATCATTGAAACATTCTTAGAGAACGTTATATAGCCGTTATTCACAAACCATTTTTTGTCAGAGCAATTTTCAAAGTGATTGAAACATAACATGACTTTCATCACTTGGTAAAGATGAATTCGGCTAAAGCGAAAGCTTACCAACACACATTTCGAGAAATAGATAGGAGAGATAAACTCGACTGGAAATAGCAAATGTGTATAATGAAATTATATATATCAAAACGACTTTTGTCTCAAGAGTAAGAGATAGAGTAAATATACTTTTGAGTGACAGATAAGTTCAAGTCTCCACATACCTTTTAGTCGATGAAGATCCACCAGTTCCTTGAGTAGTCCTTCGTCTTGTATGCTGATTGCCATGGATTCTTGAGCTCAACTACACTTTCTATCCTAATCCAAGACCTTAGCTCTAATAGGATAGTAATCAAGACTTATAGTTTTGATCACTAATATTGACAAACATGCTTGAGATAGCAACGCATGCGAGTTCGACCGAGAAATGCTCTAACAATCTCCCTTTTTGTCAATTTTAGTGGAAAAACTACTAATACATATGGAATACAAAAAAAAAATAACTTTTGTAGCTCTTATTCCACATGCCTAATCTTCAACATTACTTGAAATCTTCGTCACTTCCAAGTACTCCAATGATCCCAAAGGTTGTAAGTTCAGCATCATCGTCGTTGAAAATCCGTAGCTATAATAACAAGAAAACAATAGTTCTGAATCATTGTTATATAGCGTCATAGTATCATTACACAGCATTAAAGTTCAATTATATCACAACTTCAACAACAATACTATGGTGATATGTATCACTCCCCCTTATTCAATACACCATCTCACATGGAAACCACTCCCCCTTACATAATGATCCTAAAACCATATGTATTTGTAGTGTGAACTACATATTAATTCTCCCCCTTTTTGTCAATAAAATTGGCAAAGGTACAAGAACGGGATCCTAATGAAATTTCCGAAAGAGACATTTCATGACCAAAAGAAAGAACACACATCATCTTATTTAGATGCAATCATAAATCCGAATCTAAATGCATTCATCAAGGAGTTTAAAGATACAAGATAACCCCTATAATATTCCACAACCCCACTCTCCACAAAGATTTGACAATTAAGTGCAAGTTCAAAAAGAACTCTCCCCCATAAAATGTCATTCCCAAGGGAACAACAAGAGCGACCTTAATTTCGAAAGAGAAAAGAAGGATTTCTTTGGACATAACAAATCACATACAAGTATGAATTTGAATCCAAAATATTAAATTAACCACAAGAAGTTCATGATTAATTAAACCAAAAATTCTCAACACAAATAAACTTATGGAGACTTAAGAGCGCTGAATTAGGTTAATCACAAGTAACGCATGCGAGTTCGACCGAGCAATGCTCTAAAATAAGGTGAACAGGAAACAATTGATAAACCAGACTTATTTTCCCGAAGAACAGCCTAGTATTATCAATCACCTCACAATAATCCTAATCGACGCAGAAAAAAAAGATATTGTGGAATCACAAATAATGAGATGAAGTGTTTGTGATTTCTTTCATATCTTGCCTATCGAAGATATCAATCTCAAGCCAATTATTACAATTGTACTCGGACGATAGAAACAGCAAGACCAGATCACACAACTACGAGAAAGTAGTATCGGTCTGGCTTCACAATCCCAATGAAGTCTTTTAGTCGTTAACCTGGTTTAGAAGAAGAAACCAAAGGTTAAAGGAGAATCGACTCTAGCTTAGCATAACTAGTATCACACAGAAGGTGTGTGGATTAGGTATCCCAGTTACTAGAGCTCTCCCTTATATAGTCTTTCAAATCAGGGTTTGCGATCAATGTTAGCTTGGTAAGAAAGCATTCAATATTCATCGTTAGATGAAAACCTGATTTCGATTCAAGCTAATATTTTTCAACCGTTAGATCGAAAATTAGCTTGTTACACACAAATGAAATGAGCGTTTCTAGGATTGTGTAACCGTACCCAAACTTGTACATTTGTTGGTTCAACAATAGTCAACCAAATGGTTAGCCATATGATCACTTTCATATCAACCATATTCTTCTTCACCATTACTAGTTATAGTGACTCAAATGAACTAGTTAGAGAGTTGTTCAATTGCAAGGAAATCTTATGTAACTACACAAGGCACAATCGAAGCAAAAACGATTTGATTCACTCGAATCTGTTCATGAACTATTTATCCACGGTTTGCATTTGCATTCATTAATTTATATAAGAATAAGTTCACAAATCATCGTTTTTAGATATAACCTACTCAAGTTCGCGGACTGGGTTCGCGGACTTAAATTCCCGGACGGAGTTCACAAACTTCAGCAGAATTCTCGGGACAAGAACTTCCGCCAGTTCGCGGACTTGGCTCACGCCACCATGCCGGTTCTCTTGATCAACGAAGTTCGCAAACTTCGGTTCTCTTGATCAACAACATGAATGATGCACAACTACAAAGACACCATGGAATAGAGAAGGGTTTTTCTTGATCTAAGAATAGACAATTACTATATGTTTGACATAATTGATCAGTTGCGCTCATGTGCACAATTTTGGCTTAAAATGTTAGTTGGCTGAAGTCTACTGGAAAAGGGGATACGAATTTAGCCAAGGATGGGTAATCGTTGATGGACTGCAGCAATGGCGCACTGAATTTGGAATCACACCAAAGAAAATATGTGATGAATAAGGTAGCTGGAGATTTGATGTGAAATAAGACATGTTAGAATGCAAATCTACTATGATTCAAAAGACATTAAAAACAATTTATTACACTGAAGGACCCAATAAAGGACAACCACATATGTTGGATTTATATTGCATCATAATGCAGAAACATTAAAACGAAAAGGAAATATAATTCCATTAGAGAACATATATCTGCAACCTATAAAAGTTGCACTTGGATATAAATTGCAGAAACAAACATAATTGAAACTCACAATAAAAATCAAATAACAGTTTGGTGAATGAGGGGATGTCAGGTACATACCTTACAAACGATGTAACACTGAATGAATGATGTTAGATAGGAACATGATGTTTTAGAGGGGACAGTAGAAAAATCTTTGGATAAGCACTAAGACTAATTTCTAGTAATAAGGAGCGACGTAAGCTGCTGGTGGTGGTGGAGATGGGTAGGAAGATTTAGGAGTATACTTTGGTGCTTCGTATTTTGGAGCGACGTAAGCTGGTGGTGTTTGAGACGCATAGACGTACTTAGGGGTGTATTTTGGTGCTTCGTACTTGGAAGCAACATAAGCCGGTGGTGGTGGAGACGCATAGATGTACTTAGGGGTGTACTTTGGTGCTTCGTACTTGGGGGAGATGTAAGCCGGTGGTGGTGGAGATGCGTAGACATACTTAGGGGTGTATTTTGGTGCTTCGTACTTGGGGGCGACGTAAGCCGGTGGTGGTGGAGATGCGTAGACGTACTTAGGGGTGTACACTGGTGCTTCGTACTTGGGGGCGACGTAAGCCGGTGGTGGTGGAGATGCGTAGACATATTTAGGAGTATACTTTGGCGCTTCGTATTTAGGAGTGTACTTTGGTGCTTCGTACTTGGGTGCTTTGTATTTTGGTGCTTCGTATTTGGGTGCTTCGTATTTAGGAGTATATTTTGGTGCTTCGTACTTGGGGGCATCGTATTTCGGAGTATATTTTGGTGCTTCGTACTTGGGAGCGACGTAAGCCGGTGGTGGTGGAGATGTGTAAACGTATTTAGGAGTATACTTTGGTGCTTCGTACTTGGAAGCGACGTAAACCGGTGGTGGTGGAGTTGCATAGACGTATTTTGGAGCTTCGTATTTTGGAAGATATGCTTCTACAGTAAGATCTACAACTGGTTTCTTGTATGGAGTTTCCTTGTTGGGCGTGTAAGGCTCGTATTCAGCTAGTGCAACATGGATTAGAACGAATAAGGTTAAAGCATGAACCAGACATGCTGAGATCCTTGCCATGTTGATTGATAGGTGAAGGCAAAGAAGAAAGAAAGAATACCTAACAAGTTGTTGTTCGTGGAGATTATGATGAAGAGAGAGGCTTCTGAACCCAATTATATAGTGCAACACTTGATTACGTTTTCTTCTCTTAATAATGCACAATTAATTGAATAATATCCACTTGGGAGGCATGCTAGTCAGTTGTGTACCACTAACTCAATGTATAACACCGAGTAAAAAAAATAACTCAATGTATAACACAAGTCGAGGCACGCACGATCTTCGGGTGATCAACGATTGAAATTGAATATGGACGCATTCTTGTACGCGTTGGGATGTTTCTCAACTATAGATCGTGCAGACTCATAGTGTCTCTTGGTGGTCATGCATCTTCTGTTTTTGTTGTGTAATTTAACTTGCCAGAACAAACATCAAAATGTTTTAAACTTTATCAAGCCCAAGACATTAAAATTCGTAAAAATTTGGATTAAAAAAGTCACAAAATTGATTAAAAAGACCAAAATCAACAATTCTTAGGTAAAAAAAATATGTAAAATTTGATATTGTTTAAATGGACGAGAATGTAAAAATAGTCAGGATGTAAACAGTTTCATCCTACCCATTTTCAAATACTTTTTATTATTTTTAATTTACGTCGGGATGCATCCAGTTTCATCCTCGCTCTCTTTAAGTTTAAGCCAAGATGAATCTAGTTTCATTCTTGCTATTTATTTGTGTCCATTTTATCCATACTAATTTTTACTCGTCCATTAGAACCATGTTTTAAAAATATTTGGACAAATGATCCATTTTCCGGAAAAAAATCCTTTTACTAAGAAAATTTTATACTTGTATATATGATCATCAAATAACCCTATTACATGTTGCTTATAGAAATTGAAGTCTAAAAAATTTTTAAAGGTGAGAGATTGAAGTCTCTAGTTTCCTCACATGTGCTTTTGGGCCATTTAGTTCTTTATACTGGTGCGCTTGAGAGGCCCATGTGTTTTTTCCCATTTTCTTCATTGATTAAATCATCTTACGAAAGAATTACTTGACTGCTTGACTGTGGGATGAGATGGAGGTAAGTTATTGTCGTAGCCTTGTTGAAGATGAGTCTTAATATTGTGCAGATTAGCTTCAATGTTGCCAAAGTGATATCTCTTCCATAGCTGCAGTTGAGTTCTGGTGAATTTTAATTTACTAGAGAACTGATAAGATGGGGATCCCAACATTGGCTTTCTATCCAGAAAGAATTTTATATGCAACAGTGTTTATGGGTGAAAACTATTCCTGCCGAATTTGATAATTTGGGGTGTGTGGATGAGGAATGAATCTAAACCCTAAACAAATGCACTGCACGGGAGTGCTTTGTGATTCGCGAAATCAATTTGTACAATTCTGTCCTAAACCAAGAAATGACCGTTCCAGACTTGCTTCGGTCACAAAGTGAAGGAGATGGGGTTGATCTTAGGGAGGGAAGCGAATAAGGTGTTGAGATTGTGAAGGTGTTGGCTATGTATGACTTGTATCAGAAAGATGAACTGGCTTGCAGAATGTAAGCTATCAGTTCCGGTGTTTGAATACGGTTGTATCAACACTTGCTTCTGTTGTCTTGTCTTGTTTTGTCGAAATAGGGAGGAGAACTTATTTATACAAGTCATTGAGCCTTACTCACGTATCTCGTGGGAAGTGGAGAAAGTGGAGTGATGGAGTAGTGGAGTTGCGGGTGTTAGTGTTACACGATCAGTCTTTCCCACTTCTCCTATCATCACTAACCGTCCATGACTTCCTGACATGTTCTTGTGATGGCGTGTTGTGTGCTGCACGCTGTAAACCGCCAGACCAATACCCCAGTATGTATCCCCAGTTTGTGACATGATTGATGTCTCGAGTGTGTGGATCGTGGGACCCACAGAAGGTAGCATGTAATGCTAGGTTAAATAACTAAGTTATTTGGAATTTGATACTTGTAAAATATCACGTGAATTCTATGCATGTAATGCATCGAATATATTCAGCATATATGAAGCATAGATGGTTTAAAGCTTAATGGAGTAAGTCATGATTAAGCGTCTTAAAATAGATGCGTGTCTAGCCATCTTCAAGTGATCGTTTGCGGCTGTACAGGTAAGTCCTGACTTGACCGATCACTTGGTGTGGTAGAGTGGCGGATGGTAATCACCACAACACCTCATTGACCAGTTAACTCCTGACCAGGGTCGTATAACCAAGCAGGTGAAGTTGAACGGACGAGATAATCTTTGAGACACTCATCTGCGACCGTTAGTGGAATTAGGGTTTATGAAGAGGTTCGCAAGCATCACTCTTCAGCTTGGTCGAAACCAAGCTTGGGACGTAATTTTGGTCGGGCCGATCGTGCATGCGTGTAGACGGCATGCCGGCGTAGGCGCCCATACCTCATTGTCTCGTGAAAGTTTGATCTAAGCCACTCAATTTGTCCGACGAAGTTGAGTGGTTGAGATCAATTTGCGACAGAAATATGGTCTTGGCCGAGACGACCAAGCTTGGTCGGTCGGGCGCGCGTTTAGAGACGACCAAGCTTGGTCGGCCTTGGACGATTAGTATGGTATACAGACGGCGGGCTGGTGTACACGTCCATACCTTAATACCCCATAGAAACGTGATCTGAGCCGCTCAATTTGTCCGAAAAAGTTGAGTGGTCGAGATTAGTTTGCAATTGGGAGATGTGACCACGCTTTTGGGCGTGCGAATCGAGACGACCACGCATGATATGCCTTGGCCGATCGGGTGCGGAGATATGTGGGACCACAGTGATTGTGTTGATACTCACTGGACCTAGGGGTGTAAATTGGGCCGGGCCGGGCATCCCGACCTATTTATTAAATGGGACGGTATAGGGCGGGCCGGAACATCTCTTATCCATGAAATTAAAAGGGCCGGGCGGGCAGGGTTATTTATCTACAGTTAGTACCCATGACCTACCCAAGCCTGTTTTGTAATTTGGGCTCGGGCGGGTAGGGCCGGGAGGGCCTTGAATATTACAAACAAATATATATATTATACATATATATTGTTAAAAATAAAAAGAAAGTAGTAATAATACACAAGTTTTACTTAAAATTAATAATCAAATACGAGAATTGAGACGGGAATAAGATAAACCAAACTTCCTATAGTTTTTCCTGAATTGAATCATCAGAAAAGGAAGCTGCCTTAGATTTTGCTCAATATTTTCTCTATATGGTTAACAAAATTAGACTCCAATGGTATAAAAGTTAAGAAATACATATGAAAACTATGAGGGTTGACTGTATTAAGTATATGTACCAAGTATATTCTAGGATAAAACAAATGAGAACAGTCAATTAGGCTAGGTAAATGGATAACACTAGCGGGCTAACATGACGGGTAGCATTGACGGGATAATAGGGAGGGTATTGTGGCCTGTGCCCACCCTCTTATTTAAATGAGCTAGGTCGGGCCAGCCCGTAAAGGGCCACGATCACCAATGGGATGTCATGGGACAGGGCGGACGGTACTGGGCCTCGGGATGCCGGGCAAAATTTACACCCCTAACTGGACCTGCCTAATAAAGAAAAGCACCAGCTAAACAGAAACGTAATTCTTATACAAACGTAAATCATAAAAATATTAAGAGCCACAAAGCAAATTTAATCTACTATTCATGGCCAGTGTCGCCGTCAGGGTAGTTCTGGTGACCAGCCATCGTTGCCGCAACGATCTTCCGGATAGCCACCGAGGTGGTGGGGTGCCACTTAGGCCCGACGTTCCTAAAGTAGAGCTTCTAGTTCTTACTGGCAGCAATCTCAAGCAAACTCTCAGATAAAATAACATTTCTAAACCACTGAAAATTCACAAAAGTGAAACGCAGCGATGCCGCAACTTACACAAAAGCCTTCTCCGTAAACAAAAATACCAAAGTGGAAGTAAATCGATATACCAAAATTAAATGCATTCATTCTTAAAAGAGGGAGTGAAATCACTAGCTACAAGAAGTAAGCAAGATTATCGGCAAATGAATATCCAAGGGAGATAAATACTTGACACAAATGTGATTTAAACATGGCAAAGTCTCACATCTGTTACAAAACTGGAGTTTTTTTTTTTTTATCAAGCCAAGTTAGTCCTAGTTGCCCAGAGGTTAACAATGAAAGTAAAATGCAAACACCGTTGTATCCAAGTAAGTACAAATTGAAGACTTAAAAGAAATTAAAAGCCACCATCAGGGGCGGAGGCAACATGTTGCAACCTTGTGCAGTTGCACCCCCTCACGTTTTCAAAATCCATAGGAAGTCTAGTATATTCAAGCCAAAAAAAAAAGAGAGAGAGTTTGCACCCCCTAAAATCTCAACACTTGCACCCCCTAAGCCCAAAAGAAAAATCCATTTTGACTTTCTTTCTCCCATAATCGTTCACAGTAGGAGAGACTAGTACTCCAAAAACGCAACAAAACTCTCATACTCTCATTAGTTAGTCTAATACGTTTTTTTTTCTCCGTTACATCTTCTACTCTATTTTCAGTATCCTGGTGTCATGTAGTTGCTATAAATGTTGCTAGTCTTTCTCTGTTGCAGTAAAAAAAAAAAATTTGCACCCCCTCTCTCAAAATTCTGGCTCCGCCCCTGGCCACCATTTGCCAAGTTAAGTTATGTAAACAGGGATTTTACAAAGCAAAACTTGAACTAAAATTTGTGAGTTACTAAACATTGGGATAAATTTACTAGTTACTGGGTGGGGGAGGGTAAAATACAGAACCCATATGAAAAGTTTCAAACCTTTAAAAATGGTGAAGTTAAATCAATACCGCTGGTCACTGGATCATTTTTGCAAACAGGTGATGAGCAATTTCAAAATTATGAACAATTCAGAGGAAATCGAATGCATGAGTGCTTTGGAGATTTTAGTGAAGAAAATTTGTCTAGCTCTTGGTTGAGATAACATATCAAATCATCAAATCATTAATTTGCATGGATTGTAATAGTTATGAAAAATGTTGTGCAAGTTCGTTTCAACATCAACTGAAAACAGATGCTCCCAAGCATGGGTTAATTTACTAAACCAAGATTGAAATAGAGGGAGTGAAACAAAATGAAACAAAAGATGAAAACGGAAATGACATTTGAAACCAAGCTGTTCAACACAGTAAATTTGCATTTGGGAATAAAATTAGGAAGAATGGATCTCTTGGCAACGACAAGCAAACATTTATCTGTGGACTTTGAAATCAAGCAAACATTAAAATTATGAAGCTTAAAAATATTAATCAAGCTCTTGTAGGTTTGAAATTAGACACGTCGAAAGCTTTCGACAGGGTAGAATGGTCTTTTCTTCTTTCTATTTTTAGACAACTGGGTTTTCATGAGGACTGGATTACTATGATTGAGCAGTATATTTCTACAACCAATGTTTCGATTCTTACCGATGGTAGTCATAGTTCCACTTTTTCTCCTACTCGTGGCCTTCGTCAGGGAGACCCTTTGTCTCCATATTTATTTTTATTCATCATGGAAGCCTTTTCAAGACATTTACAACATCATGTTGATTCAGTTCTTCTTAAGGGAATAAAAATTAACCAACATTGTCCAAATATCAATCACCTGTTTTTTTGCAGATGATTGTTTATTGTTCTTTCAAGCTACTTGTTCTCAAATGGTGCATCTCCAACATCTACTTCAGATTTTTGGTCAAGCTTCAGGGCAGGTTATCAATACGCACAAATCAACCATATCTTTTGGTAAGCATACTTCTAATAATCACAAGTCTAATATTTCTGGCATACTTAACATGAAAGTTATGGGTCTTTGTGAAAAATATTTGGGAATACCTCTTTTATTTCATAGATCAAGACAAAAGAATTGTCAAGGCATTATTGATAGCATGAACAACAGATTACAAGGTTGGCAGAGTAAAATCACTAATCAAGCAGGCAGAACAATTAAGGTAAATGTTGTTCTCAGTACAATGGCAATGTACCAAATGCAAGTATTTAAGTTGCCAGACTCGACTATCCAACAAATGGAAAAGATTCAGAGAAGCTACTGGTGGATCAATTTCAGCAACACCCATTCACAACATTTTATTTCCTGGGACAAATTACATTTGCCTAAAATACTTGGTGGTATAGGTCTTAAAAACTTAACCAATTACAATTTAGCCTTTTTGGCGAAATTGGCTTGGCAGCTGCTGCACAATCAAGAGGCCTTATGGGCAGAAGTTCTTAAAGGTAACCATTTCCCTCATAATGATCTCAGTTTTTTCCCTCCATCAACACACACTAACTCAAGTTGGATATGGCAGAGCACTTGTCTTGGCATTCAAATTATTATGCAGAATGTTAAATAGCAGGTTGGTAAAGGTAACCACATCAACATTTGGACAGCTAATTGGATTCCATCTTTGGAATCTTCAATTCAGAATTGGGATGATTTGAATACTCATGATTATCAATGGGTTTCAGAACTCATCGATGCAGATTCTGGTCAGTGGAATATATTACTTCTTAGACAGCTATTCTCTCCAGCTCAGGTGAATTCCATCCTAACTATACCTATCCAACTAGAAGAAGAAGATAAATTAGTGTGGCCTTTTACTACAACTGGTATTTTTTACCACTGCTTCAACTTATTAAATGCTATGTGAAAAATATATGATTTCTGATATGTCAATGGGATTATCTCCTAGTTTTTGGTTAACCTTCTGGAAGATAAAAATGCCATACAAGTACCAGATTTTTATGTGGAAAGCTATCCATAATGTTTTTCCTGTCAAAGTTAGGAATTTTAAACACATGAATGTTGTTGATCAACACTGTGTGCTTTGCAATCTGCATCAAGTTGAGGATTTGGATCACATGTTACTTCACTGTGCTTTCTCTCAAACAGTTTGGCAGACATTTTTCCCTCACCACTTTTCTTCTTTTATGCAGCATTCTACAATCCTTTCTTGGATTCACAGCTGGCAAGACAAGGAAGCTGATATCTCTATTCAGAAGATTCAAACATCTATTCACTTAGCAGCCTGCATTATGCATTTTATTTGGAAACATAGATGTAGAATTTTCTTTAGTAATATAACACCCAATCACAACTCTGTCATTCATCAAGTAAGATCCTATATTGCATATCATCATTTAGGTCATACATCTGATAATCATCAAATTTCTCTTAGAAATAATATCAGTTTGACTCTTACTTGGAAACCACCTCCTTTACAATTTCTGAAGATTAACATTGATGCTTCTTTTAATCATAATTCCTTATTAGCTGGTATTGGAATTATAACTAGAACCTCTACAGGAGCATATGTTATGGGAAGGGGGACAGTAAGACGAGCCATAAATGTTCAACAAGCTGAAGCCTGGGCATTGTTGGAGTCTATGCAACTGGCTGCATCAAATGGGAGGACTCATGTTATTTTTGAAACGGATAACCTTAGTAACAGTACTGTTCTGCAACAACAATCTACTCTTTCTCATTGGCAAAGTATGCCTCTTCTTAAAAAATGTATGAATATATGTAACATTAATCCTGTTTGGTCATGTGTGTTTGTTCATAAATCTTGTAATAAAACTGTAGATGCTCTTTCTAAAACATCTAGAAAACTTAATGTATGTTGGGAATAGTGGTTTAAACCACCTGACTTGTTAATGCCCTTCATAAGATATGATGTAACAACTTTGCCTGTGTAATAGAACTTTCTTCTTTGTTAAAAAAAAAAATCATCTTACGAAATGTCAATAAAAAGACATGACAAAGCTGGGGAAAAATAAGAAGCTCAAACCATAAGAAGAAGCATTCGAATATGAAGTGTAGGCAGTTTAAAAGACTGAAAATGAATGCTCTCCACCACTATTTTCACTCTTTGTTCTACGTTAGTGACTTGTTTGTTTAATAAATTTCAAGAAAATCTTTTAGTCCCACGAAATATTATTTAGCCAATCACATTCTTTGAAAATAATTACCTAAAATTATTAAATGTTATTAATTTAGGAAACATAACAAAACAAATATAAACAACTTCAACGTCACCAAAAAAAATCATTATAATAAAATTAAATACGTAATGTGCATCATGATATCATCATAAAATTGGATAAATCATATGAATTTAAAAAAAATATCCAATGTCCAGTGTCCATTTACAGTTTTGTAATAAAATCTGCCTAATTACAACTCCAAACTACAGATAAAAGAAAATACTTACAATTACATTTTCAGTTGGGTATTAAAAAAATATATAAAATTTATATTGACGATTAAAAGAAAATACTTGATTTGTGGATGTCACACATGAATCAAGAAATCTTCTTTCGATGGTTTACAAAAGGGTTGGTTAATCTTGTACAAATAAAAATAATACAACATCAATAAGAGTAAAAATCAAACAAACAATAAAATTTGCAGAGAAGAAAAAAAAATTGAATATGAAACATACGGCTAAAAGGATTTTCAACCCCACAAATTAGGAAAGCAGTTTCGTCAACTTTATCAGGAAAAATAAAATTTAGGCTAGTTGCATTTTTTTGAGTAAGATATAATCCGATGAGTATAGCATTATTTCCAGATTTCTACACATGATCCAAAGATAAGTAAAGATACGTTAGGAAAAATGACTCAAAGATATCAAAATTAATGTGATAATCAAGGTATAACAAAAAAAATGAAACTTTAACAGATGCGCAAGATTTTCTAGACGTAAATATTTCTTGATTTTAATGTGCTATCAAAAAAATAGTATATTCCAAATCAAAAACTATCGATAGTTATGTAAATTTTGGTATATTAAATAATATCATTTCCAAAATATTGTCTTCTTTTTTTTGGAATTTGTTTCCTTGGTCTGTCTATATAAAGTGCTCGAGCCAACAGCGGGTCCCATCTTGTTTTTTCATTTTTTTAGGGTTAAGTTCTTTTTCGGTTTGTGTTGTTGTCTAATCTATTAGGTTTTTGTATTGGATAAACTTCGAAGGTGTAATCAGTGGATGCGGCAGTGGAAGCTCATGAGCATTGAAATGGTTATTCTAATAAAGTAAACTCATGCAAGGTATTGAATCCTGAAATCCTTTTTTTTGGTATTCTTGGTATTTGGATTCTTGATTTCGTTTTGCTTTTTACTTGATTTTATGTTGAAGAAGTTGATGATACCTCACGAGCTCTTGAAAGATTCATTTATTTGTGGAATCTTCGGCTATACCTCAAGAGCTCAGCACCTTTTTCCTGCAAATCTTTCATCAACTGGGTTTCTTCGGATACAACTTAACTACTCTTCGATTTATTAACCATGGAGTTTGGACGGATCTAGTTATTGTTTTAGGTGTAAATGAGTTTTATCGTCCCTATGTACGGATCAGGCCATTGGAAACCGCAATTTTCTTATCATTTTGTGAAACTAGCCAAGCCATATATGGCATGGACATAAGATACAATTTTTCCCTATGGAGGGAACTGGTAACTATTGCAAATCGGTATTCTCTTGGTAGCCTTTTGTATATATGTTTTCATTATCGAGTTGTAGTTTACATGCATGGTGTATATTTAGGTCCTTTGTTATTTTTTTTCTTTTTAGCAGATTGAAAAAGTGGGGCTACAACAACCACACCCAATATTTTTCTTAGTAATCTGAATGGACAAAATCCAATTAATATACTTTCTAGAGAATCAACTAGACAGTCAGACTCAATCTAGATAAAAAGTATATCAAAGAGTTTATATCTCAATATCTCGATTTGATATATACTCAAGCAAATAGAAATCTGAGACTCTTTATCAAATACTAGAGATATAACTTGGATGGTACCAAAGACCAATATCCAAGTGTCAATCAATTTAAATAAACAACCAAAAGGTCGGATATTCTAATTGATTGAACAACGCATAACCTGTGATATTTCAATTATATGAAAAATATAATGCGGAAAAGAAATAACACAGACACCATGATTTTGTTAACGAGGGATCCGCAAATGCAGAAAAACCAGGGACCTAGTCCAGATTGAACACACACTGTCCTAAGCTGCTACAGACGCCATCCTACTCTAAATTAACTTCGGCCTGGACTGTAGTTGAACCCCAATCAATCTCACACTGATCCAAGGTACAGTTATGATCCTACGTCTCTGATCCCAGCAGGATACTACGTTCTTGATTCCCTTAGCTGATCTCACCCATAACTAAGAGTTGCTACGACCCAAAGTTGAAGACTTTAATAAACAAATCTGTATCGCACAGAAAATTCTACGGTAATAGATATATCCGTCTCCCACGAATATACCTACGAGTTTTGTTCCGTTTTTTGATAAATCAAGATGAACATGAACCAATTGATAAACTGGACTTATATTCCCAAAGAACATCCTAGTATTATCAATCACTTCACAATAATCCTAATCGACGCAGCGAAAAAAGATATTGTTGAATCACAAACGATGAAACGAAGTGTTTGTGATTTCTTTTATATCTTGCCTATCGGAGATATCAATCTCAAGTAAATTATTACAATTACACTCGTACGATAGAAACAGCAAGATCAGATCACACAACTACAAGAAAGTAGTATCGGTCTGGCTTCACAATCCCAATGAAGTCTTTAAGTCGTTAACCTGGTTTAGAAGAAGAAACCAAAGGTTAAAGGAGAATGGACTCTAGCTTAGCACAACTAGTATCACACAGAAGGTGTGGATATTAGGTTTCCCAGTTGCTAGAGCTCTTCCTTATATAGTCTTTCAAATCAGGGTTTGCAATCAATGTTAGCTTGGTAACAAAGCATTCAATATTCACCGTTAGATGAAAACCTGATTTAGATTCTAGCTAATATCTTTCAACCGTTAGATAGAAAACTAGCTTGTTACACACAAATGAAATTCACATTTCTAGGCTTGTGTAACCGTACCCAAACTTGTACATTTGTTGGTTCAACAATAGTCAACCAAATGGTTAGCCATATGATCACTTTCATATCAACCATATTCTTCTTCACCATAACTAGTTCAAGTGACTCAAATGAACTAGTTAGAGAGTTGTTCAATTGCAAGGAAATCTTATGTAACTACACAAGACACCATCGAAGCAAAAATGATTTGATTCACTCGAATCGGTTCATGAACTATATAGCCACGGTTTGCATTTGCATTCCTTAGTTTATATAAGAATAAGTTCACAAATCATCGTTTTTAGATATAACCTACTCAAGTTCGCGGACTTAAGTTCCCGGACGGAGTTCACAAACTCCAGCAGAAATTCTCGGGACAAGAACTTCCGCCAGTTCGCGGACTTGGCTCACGCCACCATGCCGGTTCTCTTGATCAACAAAGTTCGCAAACTTCGGTTCAAGGAATAAGGACTTATACATATATGTGTTTCCGCAACAATTCTTATATCCTCCAATGGTTATATAATCTAAACTCTCATTTCAATCATTGGAACATTCTTAGAGGACGTTGATATTCTATAGTTGTTATTCACAAACTATTTTTCGTCAAAGTAAGAAATTTCCAAAGTGATTGAAACTTGTCATGACTTTCGTCACTAGGTAAATATGAGCTTGGTTAAAGCGAAAGCTTAACAACACATATTTCGAGAAATAGATAGGCGAGATAAACTCGACTCGAAATAACAAATGCGTATAATCTAAGTCTATATTGCAAAACGACTTTTGTCTCAAGATAGGAGATAAATAGACTTTTGAGTGATAGATAAGTTCAAGTCTCCACATACCTTTTGGTCGATGAAGATCCACTGGTTCCTTGAGTAGTCCTTCGTCTTGTATGATGATTGCCATGGAGTTCTTGAGCTCAACTACACTTTCTATTCTAGTCCGAGACCTTAGCTATAGTAGACTAGAAATCAATACTTATAGTTTTGATCACTAACATTGACATACATGCTTGATATAGCAACGCATGCGAGTTCGACCGAGCAATGCTCTAACAATCTCACCCTTTGTCAATTTTAGTGACAAAACTATCAATACATATGGAATACAAAAAATAAATAAATTAACTTTTGTAGCTCCTATTCCATATACCTAATCTTCAACATTACTTGAAATCTTCGTCACTTCCAAGTACTCCAATGATCCCAAAGGTTGTAAGTTCAGCATCATCGTTGTTGAAAATCCATAGCTATAACAACGAGAAAACAAGAGTTCTGAATCATTATTATACAGTGTCATAGTATCATTACACATCGTCAAAGTTCAATTGTATCACAACTTCAACAACAATACTATGGTGATATGTATCACTATTCCTTAGTCAATACTCCATCTCACATGGAAAACACCCCCCGTACATAATGATCCGAAAACCATATGTATTTGTAGTGTGAACTACATATTAATTCTCCCCTTTTTTGTCAATAAAATTGGCAAAGGTACAAGAACGGGATCCTAATGAAATTTCCGAAAGAGACATTTCATGAACAAAAGAAACCAAAAATATATCATCTTATTTAGATGCAATCATAAAGACGAATCTAAATGCATTCATCAAGGAGTTTGTAAAGATACAAGATAACCCCTATGATATTCCACAGCCGCACTCCCCATAAAGATTTTTCAATTAAACACAAGTTCAATTAAGAACTCTCCCCCATAAAATGTCATTCCCGAAAGAACAACAAAAGCGACCTTAATTTCGAAAGAAAAGAAGGATTTCTTTGGACATAAAAAATCACGTACAAGTATGAATTTGAATCCAAAACTATGTAATTAAACTAACCATAGGAGAACCCATGATTAATTTAATCGACAAATGTTCAACATAAGTGAACTTATGGAGACTTAAAAACATATAATTAGATTAATCACAAGAGAACCCATAATTAATATAATCTAAATACACAACCAAACTAATCACAAAAGTAACCAATTTAATTGGTCATGCTCGACATAAGAAAACTTACGGAGCAACAACTAAATAACCAAACAAGATGATTAATTTAGTTGAATGTGCTCGACCTAAAGTACCTCACGGAACAACAACATAGCTAATAATAAAAATAACCAACTTGGTCGTTCAATGCTCAACATAATACACTTTACGGAGCCTCACAGTAATACATAAAATATGGATCATGGAAGATCAATAATGCGGAATACACAAGGATTCATTCTATTTTCTATCACTATTCGCATAACGACATTCAATAGACATAATCCTTGCAAACAAAAGATTTTAACCTATCTTCCATCAATAATTGACATAATAGGCTTAACTTTTGTATTTTTCAAAAGTCTATCATTATTTTATCAATACATGCATATCGACATACGAAAGACTTAACTTTTGACAAGGTATGGGACAATCATAGTTCACGAACGTAAACACACATATCCCATAACAAATTTCCAATATATAAAACCATAAAGATTAATACTGCAAAAATCATCTTCCAAACAAATTTAGAGTTTAAACCAATAAATCTAAAAACAAGAAGATGAAAACGTTGGACATAGCTATGTGTAATCACAATAATGGCTATTCCAAACACTAGTTATTATTCTAACAAAATAGAAGATTTACTAGGCAAACATAAACTCCTATAGAGAACATGATCTGAAAAACACTAGATCCGGTCAGCAACCAGAGATTGAACATGGACGAGCTCATCAGTTGCTTTCTTCAATTCGTTTTTCAAAAACTCAAGATTCCTTGTTGCGATTCCGAGTTGTTCACATATGACTTCAAAATCTTGAAGAAGATTTCCTACCAGTTGTGATGATATCTGAACTGTTAGTTTGTTTTCATGATCAATGGCATGGAGGCATGTTATGAAAAAAAGATTCTCATGAAACTCGATAGTCTTCCTTTCTTGACTTCATCATTTTCGTTTCCTCCATTCATTGTGCACACAAAAACCTTTGACCTTTCAGAATAGTGTAACACGGGATGTCACCCAAGTATATAAATAAGTTCCATGGAAAACCCTAAGAGAACTTGTACACGTTCGTGTGGGCCAGAAGTTCATGCACTGGTGGTCACGGCCTTAAGATGTGACAAAAAAGAAGGAGAATGAAGTTCGAGTGTCAAAACTAATAGTTGAGAACCAACTATTTGGAGGAAGTACACGCAAACAGGAAATTTTCTCAAGAACAAAGGATCATGATTATCTACTAGAGAAAAACTGGAACGAAGCTCAACATATTTTAAAGATCAACAACAAGAAAGGAAGAGAATACATACAACCTTGACAACACTTCTCAAGACACACTTCTTGAGAACAATGAGCATCCTTCTTAAATTAAAAGAGGGATGTTGCAGTGAGCAGTCATGGTGTATTAAGATGAGAATTTTGCTAATCAATTTTGACTTCTTTTTTTTCTCCTTCAGAAGGATTTAGAGACAAATCACATGACATAGTTTAAGGAGTTTTATTAAGAGATGGACTATGAGTATCTGAGTTAATCGCTTTCCATGTTTTTTTGATGCCCCGTTTGAGTCTGTTTATGCTTATCTTAAGTTCTGAGACTCGATTATTTATATGTAAGCAATCTGGAACTGAACTCTTGGATTTGCGGCCTTCTTCAGGGAGTGACAAGAAACTTGACCTTTTTTTCTTTCTCCTATGTCTTTTCCTCTTTTCAGAGTTATTATAGAAGTAAGTTACTCTTCGGTCGTTCTTCCTGCTACCATTTTTTGTTTTAAAGGCACGATTAAGAAAAAACTTATCATAGTAGTTTTCTTGATTGTCGAAAGTGCCCTTTACTCCAACAATGTGAGAGACAGGTTTGATGACTTCTTTAGACATCCATGCAAGCATGTTGTGAAGTTTTTCATTCCTTAACCGAAAACGACATCTTCGCTCAAAATATCCTTTATTTCCACAGTAATAGCAGTTAAAGGAATTATTCTTAACCGTTCTCGTGTGAGTAGATTTGGAAGAAGTAGACTTATTTTTAGCCACATTACAAGCTGCGAAAGTTTTTTCACATGAAGAATTATCAACAGCTTTAACAAAATTGATCTTACTAGTTTTTGGAGCGTCTATTCCTTTATAGCGCAGACCACGTGTATCACGATGTTCTTTACATGCTCCAAATCATAGAAGACAATTTTGTAGAGATAGAATTGAATCTTCTCAGACTCTCTTCCAGTGATTTCACTTTATCAAGAGCATCTGCAAGGTCAGTCTCCAAATATTTTTCTTTGGCAAGAAGACAGAGTTCTTTGTCATCGAAACATTTTTGTTGAGAGTCATATCTTGCTTCAGCTTCTGCAAGTCTTTCTTTCAACACAAGGAGATTTCGGAGAAGATTATCACATTCAGACCTTTTTGTTCATACATCTTCCTCACGATCTTTAACGATAGATTTTAGGAGATTATATCCTCCATCATATCCTTTAAAGAGTTTTCTCAATTTTCCGTTTTCTTGACAAAGAGGAGTCATGTACTTACTCAAGCAAGTTGTTGACTTCTTTTCTTTCAAAGCATGGTCAAACAACTTGATATATTGAGAGACTCACTCATCGATACTTTTTCCTTCTTCTGAATCACTGTCATCTGACAGTTCATCCAACTTCTCATCAAGATATTTTTCCCAGTCGAATGCAGATTCAGTCAAGGAACAAGAGATAAAGTTTTTTTTAGAAGTTTCAGGACTTTAAATCTCACCCGAGAGTCTCCGAACTAATGTTGCATTATCAAAGATAGTATTCTTGTACATAGAGTCAGATTGCCACAAACACAGACTTTTGAGGTATTAAACGTGTTTGGCTGCTCTGATACCAATTCAAAAAGTGGGGGTACAACAACCACACCCAATATTTCGCTTAGAAATCTGTATGGACAAACTCCAATATACTTTCTAGAGAATCAACTAGACAATCAGACTCAATCTAGATAAAAAGTATATCAAAGAGTTTATATCTCAATCTCTTGATTTGATATATACTCAAGCAAATAGAAATCTGCGAGTCTTTATCAAATACTAGAGAGATAACTTGGATGGTACCATAGACCAATATCCAAGTGTCAATCAATTTAAATCAATAACCAAAAGGTGGGATATTCTAATTGATTGAACAACGCACAACCTGTGATATTTCAATTATATGACAAAATATAATGCGGAAAAGAAATAACACATACACCATAATTTTGTTAACGAGGAAACCGCAAATGCATAAAAAACCTGGGACCTAGTCCAAATTGAACATACACTGTATTAAGCCGCTACAGACACTAGCCTACTCCAAATTAACTTCGGTCTGGACTGTAGTTTAACCCCAATCAATCTCACACTGATCCAAGGTACAGTTACGCTCCTACGTCTCTTATCCCAGCAGGATACTACGTACTTGATTCCCTTAGATGATCCCACCCACAACTAAGAGTTGCTACGACCCAAAGTCGAAGACTTTAATAAACAAATCTGTATCACACAGAAAAGTCTACGGTAATAGATAAATTCGTCTCCCACGAATATACCTATGAGTTTTGTTCCGTCTTTTGATAAATCAAGGTGAAAAAGCGGGGGTCTAACAACACCACCCAATATTTCACTTAGTAATATGTATGGACAAATTCAAATATACTTTTAAGAGAATCAACAAGACTCAATCAATTAAAAGTATATCAACGAGTTTATATCTCTCTCTTGATTTGATTTACTCAAGCAGGGACTGCGAGTTCTAATCAAATACAAGGAATTACTCGGATGGTACCAAAGACCAATATCCGAGGATCAATCAATGGCAATCAACAACCAAAGGTTGGATTACTCCAATTGATGATCTGACGCACAACCTGTATTATTTCAATTATAAAGATAAAACAATATAATGTGGAAACGGAAATAACACATACACCAGAAATTTTGTTAACGAGGAAACCGCAAATGCAGAAAAACCCTGGGACCTAGTCCAGATTGAGCACACAATGTATTAAGGTTGAACCCCAATAAATCTCACACTGATCCAAGGTACAGTTATGCTCCTATGCCTCTGATCCCAGCAGGATGCTACGTACTTGATTCCCTTAGCTGATCTCACCCACAACTAAGAGTTGCTACGACCCAAATTCGAAGACTTTAATAAAAAAATATGTATCACAAAGAAAAGTCTACGATAATAGATAAATCCGTCTCCCACGAATATACCTACGAGACTTTAATAAACAAATCATGTTCACCTTGATTTATAAAGGTGAAATGGAACCAATCAATAATACCAGACTTATATTCCCGAAGAACAACTTAGTATTATCAATCACCTCACAATAATCTTAATCGACGCAGCTAAAATAGATATTGCCGAATCACAAACGATGAGACGAAGTTTGTTTATCATTACTTTTCTATCTTTCCTATCGGGGATATAAAATCTCAAGCCAATTATTTCAATTGTACTCGTACGATAGAATATGCAAGATCAGATCACACAACTACAAGAAAAGTAGTATCGGTCTGGCTTCACAATCCCAATGAAGTCTTAAAGTCGTTAACCTGGTTTATAAGAAGAAACCAAAGGTTAAAGGAGAATCGACTATAGCTTAGCACAACTAGTATCACACAGAATGTGTGGGGGATTAGGTTTCCCATTTGCTAGAGTTCTCCCTTATATACACTTTCAAATCAGGGTTTGCAATCAATGTTAGCTTAGTAAGAAAGCATTCAATATTCATCGTTAGATGAAAACATGATTAGATTCAACCTAATATTTCTCAGCCGTTAGATCGAAAACTTAGCTTGTCACACACAAATGAAATGTCCAATTTTGGGTTTATGAACCGTACCCAAACATAAACATTTGTTGGTTCAACAAGTCAACCAAATGGTTAGCCATATGATTACTCTCATATCAACCTTATTCTTCTTTACCATAACTAGTTCAAATGACTCAAATGAACTAGTTAGAGAGTTGTTCAATTGCAAGGAAATCTTATGTAGCTATATAAGAGACAATTGAAGCAAAATCGGTTTGATTCACTCGAATCGGTTCATGAACTTTATAGCCACAGTTTGCAAAAGAATTCCTTAGTTTATTTAAACATTAGTTCAAGAACAACCGATTTTAGATATAACCTGCTCAAGTTTGAGGACTGGGTTCGCGGACTTAAGCTCATGGAAGGAGTACACAAACCCAGCAGAAAATCTCGGGCCCAGAAGTTCGCGGACTTGGCTCACGCCACTTCCATTTCTCTTGATCAACAAAGTTCTCAAACTTTGGTTCAAGGAATAAGGACTTATACATATATGTGTTCCCACAACAATGCTTATATCCTACCAATGGTTATGTAATATAAACTCTCATTTCAATCATTGAAACAATCTCAGAGAACGTTATATAGCCGTTATTCATAGACCATTTTTCGTCAAAGAAATTTTCAAAGTGATTGAAACATAAGATGACTTTCGTCACTTGGTAAAGATGAATTCGGCTAAAGTGAAAGCTTACCAACACACATTTCGAGAAATATATAGGCGAGATAAACTCGACTAGAAATAGCAAATGTGTATAATGAAAGCCTATATATCAAAACGAATTTTGTCTCAAGAGTATGAGATAGAGTAAATAGACTTTTGAGTGACAGATAAGTTCAAGTCCACATAGCTTTTAGTCGATGAAGATCCACCAGTTCCTTGAGTATTCCTTCTTCTTGTATGATGATTTCCATGGATTCTTGAGCTCGACTACACTTTCTATCCTAATCCAAGACCTTAGATCTAATAGGCTAGTAATCAAGACTTATAGTTTTGATCACTAATATTGACAAACATGCTTGAGATAGCAACGCATGCGAGTTCGACCGAGCAATGCTCTAACAATCTCCCCTTTTGTCAATTTTAGTGGCAAAATTATTAATACATATGGAATACAAAAATAAAATAGAATAACATTTGTAGCTCTTATTCCACATGCCTAATGTTCAACATTACTCGAAATCTTCGTCACTTCTAAGTACTCCAATGATCCCAAAGGTTGTACGTTCAGCATCATCGTCGTTGAAAATCCGTAGCTATAACAAAAAGAAAACAATAGTTCTCAATCATTGTTATACAGTGTCATAGTATCATTACACAGCGTCAAAGTTCAATTGTATCACAACTTCAACAACAATACTATGGTGATACGTATCACTCCCTCTTAGTCAATACTCCATCTCACATGGAAACCACCCCCCCTTACATAATGATCCGAAAATCATATGTATTTTTAGTGTGAACTACATATTAATTCTCCCCCTTTTTGTCAATAAAATTGGCAAAGGTACAAGAACAGGATCCTAATGAAATTTCCGAAAGAGATATTTCATGACCAAAAGAAAGAACACACATCATCTTATTTAGATGAAATCATAAATCCGAAGCTAAATGCATTCATCAAGGAGTTTAAAGATACAAGATAACCCCTATAATATTCCACATCCCCACTCCCCACAAAGATTTGACAATTAAGCGCAAGTTCAAAAAGAACTCCCCCCCATAAATGTCATTCCCAAGGGAACAAGAGCGACCTTAATTTCGAAAGAGTAAAGAAGGATTTCTTTGGACATAACAAGTCACATACAAGTATGAATTTGAATCCAAAATATTAAATTAACCACAAGAAGTTCATGATTAATTTAACCAAAAATGCTCAACACAAGTAAACTTATGGAGACTTAAGAGCGTTCAATTAGATTAATCACAAGTAAACCCATAATTAATCTAATCGAAATACACAACCAAATTAACCAAAAAAGTAATCAATTTAATTGGTCATACTCACATAAGGGAGTCTATGGAGAAATGACTAAGTTAAACAATCAACCCATTCATGAACGCTCAAACATAAGAAGACTTATGGAGTCATAACTAAATAACCAAACAAGATGATTAATTTAGTTCAAAATGCTCAACATAAAATACCTTACGGAAAAACAACAAGGCTAATCATAAAAATAATCAACTTGGTTGTTTCGTGCTCAACATAAGACACATTACGGAGCCACATAGTAATACATAAAATATGGATCAGGGAAGATCAATTACTACGGAATATACAAGGATTCATTATATTTCCCATCACTATTTGCATAACGACATTTAATAGACATAATCCTTGCAAATAAAAGATTCTAACCTATCTTCCATCAATAAATGACAATATAGGATTAAATTTTTTATTTGTCAAAAGTCCATTCATTCTTTCATCAATACATGCATATCAATTCATGAACGACTTTACTTTTGACAAGATATGGGACAATCAAGTTCACGGACGCAAACACACATATCCCATAACAATATTGCAATATAAAACCATAAAGATTAATACTGCAAAAATCATCTTCCAAACAATTTTAGAATTTAAACCAATGAATCTAAAAACATGAGATGAAAATGTTGGACATAGCTATGTGTAATCACAAAAAAAGCTATTCCAATCTCTAATTATTCTTCTAAACAAAACAAGAAAAATAGAAGATTTACTAGACAAACAAGAAAAGATGGATCATCAGGCTTCACAATCCCAATGAAGTCTTTAAGTCGTTAACCTGGTTTAGAAGAAGAAACCAAAGGTTAAAGGAGAATCGACTCTAGCTTAACACAACTAGTATCACACAGAATGTGTGGGGATTAGGTTTCCCAGTTGCTAGAGTTCTCCCTTATATACACTTTCAAATCAGGATTTGCAATCAATGTTAGCTTAGTAAGAAAGCATTCAATATTCATCGTTAGATGAAAACATGATTAGATTCAAGTTAATATTTCTCAACCGTTAGATCGAAAACTTAGCTTGTCACACACAAATGAAATTTCCAATTTTGGGTTTATGAACCGTACCCAAACATAAACATTTGTTGGTTCAACAAGTCAACCAAATGGTTAGCCATATGATTACTCTCATATCAACCTTATTCTTCTTTACCATAACTAGTTCAAATGACTCAAATGAACTAGTTAGAGAGTTGTTCAATTGCAATGAAATATTATGTAACTACACAAGACACAATTGTAGCAAAATCGTTTTGATTCACTCGAATCGGTTCATGAACTTTATATCCACGGTTTGCAAAAGGATTCCTTATTTTATTCAAACATTAGTTCAAGAACAACCGATTTTAGATATAACCTGCTCAAGTTCGCGGACTTAAGCTCATGGAAGGAGTACACAAACTCCAGCAGAAAATCTCGGGCCGAGAAGTTCCGCAATTTCGCGGACTGAGTTCGCGGACTTGGCTCGCGCCACTTCCATTTCTCTTGATCAACAAAGTTCGCAAACTTTGGTTCAAGGAAAAAGGACTTATATATATATATATATATATATATATATATATGTGTTTCCACAACAATGCTTATATCATACCAATGGTTATGTAATCTAAACTCTCATTTCAATTATTGAAACATTCTTAGAGAACGTTATATAGCCGTTATTCACAGACCATTTTTCGTCAGAACAATTTTCAAAGTGATTGAAACATAACATGACTTTCATCACTTGGTAAAGATGAATTAGGCTAAATATAAAGCTTACCAACACACATTTCGAGAAATAGATAGGAGAGATAAACTCGACTCGAAATAGCAAATGTGTATAATGAAAGTATATATATCAAAACGACTTTTGTCTCAAGAGTAGGATATATAGTAAATAGACTTTTGAGTGACAGATAAGTTCAAGTCTCCACATACCTTTTAGTCGATGAAGATCCACCAGTTCCTTGAGTAGTCCTTCGTCTTATATGCTGATTGCCATGTATTCTTGAGCTCCAATACACTTTCTATCCTAATCCAAGACCTTAGCTCTAATAGGCTAGTAATCAAGACTTATAGTTTTGATCACTAATATTGACAAACATGCTTGAGATAGAAACGCATGCGAGTTCGACCGATCAATGCTCTAACAATCTCCCCTTTTATCAATTTTAGTGGAAAAACTATTAATACATATGGAATACAAAAAAAAATTAACTTTTGTAGCTCTTATTCCACATGCCTAATCTTCAACATTACTCGAAATCTTCGTCACTTCCAAGTACTCCAATGATCCCAAAGTTTGTAAGTTCAGCATCATCGTCGTTGAAAATTCGTAGCTATAATAACAAGAAAACAATAGTTCTCAATCATTGTTATACAGTTTCATAGTATCATTACACAACATCAAAGTTCAATTATATCACAACTTCAACAACAATACTATGGTGATATGTATCACTCCCCCTTATTCAATACACCATCTCACATGGAAACCACTCCCCCTTACATAATGATCTGAAAACCATATGTATTTTTAGTGTGAACTACATATTAATTCTCCCCCTTTTTGTCAATAAAATTGGCAAAGGTACAAGAACGGGATCCTAATGAAATTTCCGAAAGAGACATTTCATGACCAAAAGAAAGAACACACATAATCTTATTTAGATGCAATCATAAATCCGAATTTAAATGCATTCATCAAGGATTTAAAGATACAAGATAACCCCTATAATATTCCACAGCCCCACTCTCCACAAAGATTTGACAATTAAGTGCAAGTTCAAAAAGAACTCTACCCCATAAAATGTCATTCCCAAGGGAACAACAAGAGCGACCTTAATTTCGAAAGAGAAAAGAAGGATTTCTTTGGACATAAAAAATCACATACAAGTATGATTTTGAATCCAAAATATTAAATTAACCACAAGAAGTTCATGAGTAATTAAACCAAAAATTCTCAACACAAGTAAACTTATGGAGACTTAAGAGCGCTGAATTAGGTTAATCACAAGTAACGCATGCGAGTTCGACCGAGCAATGCTCTAAAATTAAGGTGAACAGGAAACAATTGATAAACCAGACTTATTTTCCCGAAGAACAGCCTAGTATTATCAATCACCTCACAATAATCCTAATCGACGCAGCAAAAAAGATATTGTGGAATCACAAATGATGAGACGAAGTGGTTGTGATTTCTTTCATATCTTTCCTATCGGAGATATCAATCTCAAGACAATTATTATAATTGTACTCGGACGATAGAAACAGCAAGACCATATCACACAACTACGAGAAAGTAGTATCGGTCTGGCTTCACAATCCCAATGAAGTCTTTAAGTCGTTAACCTGGTTTAGAAGAATAAACCAAAGGTTAAAGGAGAGTCGACTCTAGCTTAGCATAACTAGTATCACACAGAAGGTGTGTGGATTAGGTATCCCAGTTGCTAGAGCTCTCCCTTATATAGTCTTTCAAATCAGGGTTTTCAATCAATGTTAGCTTGGTAACAAAGCATTCAATATTCATCGTTAGATGAAAACCTTATTTCGATTCAAGCTAATATCTTTCAACCGTTAGATCGAAAATTAGCTTGTTACACACAAATGAAATGAGCGTTTCTAGGATTGTGTAACCGTACCCAAACTTGTACATTTGTTGGTTCAACAATAGTCAACCAAATGGTTAGCCATATGATCACTTTCATATCAACCATATTCTTCTTCACCATAACTAGTTCTAGTGACTCAAATGAACTAGTTAGAGAGTTGTTCAATTGCAAGGAAATCTTATGTAACTACACAAGACACAATCGAAGCAAAAACGATTTGATTCACTCGAATCGGTTCATGAACTATTTATCCACGGTTTGCATTTGCATTCCTTAATTTATATAAGAATAAGTTCATAAATCATCGTTTTTAGATATAACCTACTCAAGTTCGCGGACTGGGTTCGCGGACTTAAATTCCCGGACGGAGTTCACAAACTCCAGCAGAATTGTCGGGACAAGAACTTCCGCCAGTTCGCGGACTTGGCTCACACCACCATGCCGGTTTTCTTGATCAACAAAGTTCGCAAACTTCGGTTCAAGGAATAAGGACTTATACATATATGTGTTTCCACAACATTGATTATATCCTCTAATGGTTATATAATCTAAACTCTCATTTCAATCATTTGACCATTCTTAGAGGACGTTGATATTCTATAGTTGTTATTCACAAACTATTTTACATCAAAGTAAGCAATTTCCAAAGTGATTGAAACTTGTCATGACTTTCTTCACTAGGTAAATATGAGCTTGTTAAAGCGAAAGCTTACCAACACATATTTCGAGAAATAAATAGGAGAGATAAACTCGTCTCGAATTAGCAAATGTGTATAATCTAAGTCTATATAGTAAAAAGACTTTTGTCTCAAGATAGGAGATAAATAGACTTTTGCGTGATAGATAATTCAAGTCTCCACATACCTTTTAGTCGATGAAGATCCACCGGTTCCTTGGGTAGTCCTTCGTCTTGTATGATGATTGCCATGGAGTTCTTGAGCTCAACTACACTTTCTATACTAGTCCGAGACCTTAGCTATAATAGACTAGAAATCAAGACTTATAGTTTTGATCACAAACATTGATAAACATGTTTGAGATAGCAACGCATGCGAGTTCGACCGAGCAATGCTCTAGCACAATTAGTTCCTGTTCACCTTGATTTTATCAAAAGACATAACAAAACTTGTAGGTTTATCTGTGGGAGACATATTTATCTATTATCATAGACTTTTCAGTGTGACACAGATTTGTTTATTTAAGTCTTCGACTTTGGGTCGTAGCAACTCTTGGTTGTGGGTAGGATCAGCTAAGGGAATCAAGTGCGTAGCATCCTGTTGGGATCAGAGACGTAAGGAGCAAAACTGTACCTTGAATCAGTGTGAGATTGATTGGGGTTCAACTACAGTCCAGGCCGAAGTTAGTTTGTAGTAGGCTAGTGTCTGTAGCGGCTTAATACAATGTGGTGTTCAATCTGGACTAGGTCCCGGAGTTTTTCTGCATTTGCGGTTTCCTCGTTAACAAAACTTTTGGTGTTTGTGTTATTTCTTTACAGCATTATATTTTGTTATATAATTGAAATATCACAGGTTGTGCGTTGTATCGATCAATTGTGAAATCCAACCTTTGGTTATTGATTGGAAATTGATTGATCCTTAGATATTGGTATTTGGTACCATCCAAGTTTATATCTCTTGCATTTAATAAAGACTCGCATATTTCTATTTGCTTGAGTATAGATTAAATCAAGAGATCGAGATAATAACTCCTTGATATACTTTTTATTAAGATTAAGTCTGACTGTCTTGTTGATTCTCTTAAAAGTATATTAGAGTTAGTTCATACAGATTGCTAATCGAAATATTGGGTGAGATTATTAGACTCCCACATTTTCACATTTCATCAGAGGTAGGTTCACAAAATTTATATTTTACAAAGACACAAATAGATAATTTGTTCCTAGTGGAGCTAGCACAATTGAGAATGAGCTCATCCTTGAGATCAAGCGATCTAGTCGTCAAGGGATCGAATTTCTACTAGTAAGAAACTCTAATTTGATGAACACAGCTTACAGAACGAAAGTTTTTACTTCCCAAATGAGTAAATAAACTAACGCCACAAAGGTATTTCAATATTTATTGAATGAAAAGCGATAAGGTCAGGCGGAAGTCAAAATAAACCACCATGATTTTTTCTTTGGTTTCTAGGTTTCATATTTCATTTAATATCCTATTTTTGTCCGAATTCCCTGTTCAATATTTTCTATCATTTTATCAAGATTTTTGTCTTAATTTTATGTTTTTTTTTCTTCATGTATCTTTTTTCTACTTCTCTAATCTCTTTGATTTCTTGATGGAAAATCAATTTCTTGAATTGCTTGTTTTCCAGGATCGGTTTTGCAGCAATGCCCTATCATATCAGTTGGCATTTTTCAAGTTTGTATCATCATAACTGGCATATTTACATTTGTCTAAAGCACTAGTGCCTCAGTTTCTAGTTCTTTTTATTACTCGCATCATGAATTTCAACACTTATCTTCATCGGGTGTCTCATGATATATAGTAGTTCGCTATATAGAAATGGGTACTTTACTTTCAATTTGATCCTCTGTATTCTAGCCTTTTTATTCATTATATCTTTTTCATCAACACCACATACTCTTTTTTCAGTCTTCTTTTGACATCTCTTCCTTTATACTCTTGTTAAATGCTAATTATCTCTTTGTTTCCCTCTATACCCTTCCCAAAAAAAACAATTTCTCTTATTTCTTATTACAAAGCATATCAATTGTACGTATTACCCAAAAAATTGAGGTAGATTATATTGATTAATAACCAATTAAAAGTAAGGGTTGTAACTTGTATCTCACTTTAACAATGCTATATTCATTGGTATCAAAGATTGGAAATCCAGCTTGGCTGGTAAACTTTATGCTCATAGTATTATAACACGGCAAGAGACAGAAGAGTCTATTAGGTTTATTTGGCATCATCTTCGAACAAATAATCAGTGGTATGTTCAAGTCAAAACCCTTGATCCTAACATCTTTTCAATCAAATTTAGTAATGTCGATGATAAAAATGCAACTCTATATGGTGGTGCCTCGAATTTCGATGGATATTTAATAGATTTTAGATACTGTATTCTTAATATGGATTAATAATGTTGCTCCTACTCCTGTCACCGTCATACATCAAGTTAGTTTTTGTATTACTCAACGTCATTTAGGTAATGCATTTGTTACTACTAATAAACATGTTAGAGCTAGATCTATTGTGAATGATACTTGGAAATCTCCTTGTTTGAATGTTTTGAAAATTAATATTGATGCCTCTTTCAGTCCTTATTCATTACTAGATTGTATCAGTATTATAAAAAGAAATAATACAAGGCCGTATGTGGTGGGAAAGGAACAATTATAAGAGTTATTAATATTCATCAATTAGAAGCTTGGGACTTTTTAGGTGCTACAAATATGGCGACTCTCATGGTTGGTCACTTGGTATGATGTAATTTTTTAAACTAATAATCTTAGTATCATCTCTTACCTTCCTTGGAAAAGTGTCCCACTTCCTCGGAAATGTGTAAACAAACGTAATATTAACTTAGTTTGGTCTTGTGTACTTGTGTATAGGGGTAGTAATAAAGCAAAAGATGTTTTAGCCAAGGCTGCTCGTAAATCATCATGGGAATTGCGAAATAATCTTTCTCAGTAAAAACATGTGTATAAGAATAACCATGTCATAGATAATTGTACATGTCACTGTAATCATTGTTATAAAAAGGTATGAGGTTTGTCTCCATGATAGCTAAGGCTATCAGACGGACGTCGTTCAACGGGAACCCCGATCCGGCGGTCGGGAAGTTCCAGATGATGTTTTTCATTGGACGTCTAGGGTATTGTTAGGCGGGTCGATGTAGGTGGACAGAATATTGGGTGGGTGTATTTTTTCCATGTCATATAAACGCTTATGTCTTCCAAAACCTTGGCTTTTCTTCTCTAACGCAGATGCCTAAGGTTTCTTACTTCTCCGTGTTCCTTTTTGTGCTTCTTTTCTATGTGTGATATAGGTTGTTATAATAGATTCATATTTATACGTCGTAGTTGAATCAGAAAGACGATTGAGAATGATACAAGAAGAAGGTAAACATACAGATTCACAGAAACCCTAGAATTTTACCTTGATGATCTCTAATTAATTTTAAAGATCAATTTGGTGAATCGAAAATTACAAGTCTGGGACTGAAGATACTAGAGTTTTCATATATCGCTAATTTCT